>NC_084548.2:17175000-17272500 GCF_033978685.3 Nerophis lumbriciformis
ATCCCACAGGTGAACAGGCAAATTGGGAACGGGTGGGTGCCATGATTGGGTATAAAAGTAGATTCCATGAAATGCTCAGTCATTCACAAACAAGGATGGGGCAAGGGTCACCACTTTGTCAACAAATGCGTGAGCAAATTGTTGAACAGTTTAAGAAAAACCTTTCTCAACCAGCTATTGCAAGGAATTTAGGGATTTCACCGTCTACGGTCCGTAATATCATCAAAGGGTTTAGAGAATTTGGAGAAATCACTGCACGTAAGCAGCTAAGCCCGTGACCTTCGATCCCTCAGGCTGTACTGCATCAACAAGCGACATCAGTGTGTAAAGGATATCACCACATGGGCTCAGGAACACTTCAGAAACCCACTGTCAGTAACTACAGTTGGTCGCTACATCTGTAAGTGCAAGTTAAAACTCTCCTATGCAAGGCGAAAAGCGTTTATCAACAACACCCAGAAACGCTGTCGGCTTCGCTGGGCCTGAGCTCATCTAAGTTGGACTGATACAAAGTGGAAAAGGGTTCTGTGGTCTGACGAGTCCACATTTCAAATTGTTTTTGGAAACTGTGGACGTTGTGTCCTTCGGACCAAAGAGGAAAAGAACCATCCGGATTGTTATAGGCGCAAAGTTGAAAAGCCAGCATCTGTGATGGTATGGGGGTGTATTAGTGCCCAGGACATGGGTAACTTACACATCTGTGAAGGCGCCATTAATGCTTAAAGGTACATACAGGTTTTGGAGCAACATATGTTGCCATCCAAGCAACGTTACCATGGACGCCCCTGCTTATTTCAGCAAGACAATGACAAGACACGTGTTATATCAACGTGGCTTCATAGTAAAAGAGTGCGGGTACTAGACTGGCCTGCCTGTAGTCCAGACCTGTCTCCCATTTAAAATGTGTGGCGCATTATGAAGCCTAAAATACCACAACGGAGACCCCCGGACTGTTGAACAACTTAAGCTGTACATCAAGCAAGAATGGGAAATAATTCCACCTGAGAAGCTTAAAAAATGTGTCTCCTCAATTCCCAAACGTTTACTGAGTGTTGTTAAAAGGAAAGGCCATGTAACACAGTGGTGAACATGCCCTTTCCCAACTACTTTGGCACATGTTGCAGCCATGAAATTCTAAGTTAATTATTATTTGCAAAAAAAAAAAAAAAGTTTATGAGTTTGAACATCAAATATCTTGTCTTTGTAGTGCATTCAATTGAATATGGGTTGAAAAGGATTTGCAAATCATTTAATTCCGTTTATATTTACATCTAACACAATTTCCCAACTCATATGGAAACGGGGTTCGTACATCCATCAAAAACACAAAATGTTTCGAGCCACCTGGATAGCGGCAAACCTATTGAACACTTCACGCATCACAGACGTCATAACCAAAGCCGCCTTAGCCTAAAGGGGGGCCCGGGGGCAGAGGAGTTTTGGAGGCCTCAATTACCCTCCATAATAGCAAGGGCTTTAGGAACCTGCCAGTCAAAGTTGGGGGTTTGTGATGATGCAACCTCGCTCTGACTTCTGTTTCAAACCACAGCTTGACTGGGTGCGTAGGACGCCAAAACGCTTAGCTTCGACACACATTCAGCCATCTTTGATGTCAATGCAAAACGTGGCACATACAGGACTAGATTCGAGGATGTTGTGGTAAACTAAAGGAGAGGCCAACTGTAACAATTGACGCTGTCACTGTCATCCTCCGTGGCCGTGGGTGTTTGGAAAAAAAACAACAACAAAAAAATAATAAACTGTCAGCTTTTTGATGGATTTCAATAAATCTTCTCCCAAAGTTGCTTCCTTTTAGCCCAGGGGTGCCAAACTCATTTTCATTGAGGGCCACATCGCAGTTATGGTTGCCCTCAGAGGGCCACATTAACAATGAGTAATATATGAATATACATGTATACATTAACAACATTTTTTTTACATAAGCTCCAAAAAAATATATTCAAATTTTACTTAAAAAACTGTCAGCTCAGTCACCAGAATTTTATAGTAAAAGCAGTGTTTTTTTTTTTTACAGCTACAAAAAAATGTAATAAATGGAATGGAAAAACAATATCACTGTTTTAGCGTTAAAATTCAAGCAACAGAGCTGCCAGTTTTATTTTTTTGTAACCATACAATCTTGTTTTATGTTTTTTTTTAATTTATTTTTTTAAGGTTTTAATATCTTATTCTATATGGGAAAAAAAGTTCAATCTACAGTAAAAAAAACTGTGCGGAATTTAACCGTAAATTCTATTGTCAATTTTACAGCCTACAATCTGATTGATCATTTGTTTTGAAATCATAAGTCAAGCAGATATCTAAGTACAGTATTTACCTTTATTTTAACAAAAAATATGTTTGGAATACATGATAATATAATATTTTGATTTTGATAATATTGAACTTTAAAAGATATGCACATATGCCACATACAATAATGTGGTGGGCCCCCGGGCCTTGAGTTTGACAGCCGTGCTTTAGCAAATTTTCTCTTATGAGACCCGCTCTCATAAGCCCTGTCTTGTTCATTGTTTTGCATTTGCAAATAGAAGTTTGCGGGTAATGGCGCTCAAACGAGACGCAATTAGCCCCCCTTTTCCTTATCAGACACACACTCATTCAGCGAAAAGATAAGGTAACATCTTACAAAAACACTGTTTGAAAATAAAACCATGTTTTACTCACCAGAAAAGCAACAGAGCAACAATATCATTCATTTTTTAAATAATTTAATTAATGAATACATCTCCTTCATCTCCATGCATGTCTCTACATAGCAGCTGTCTGTGGTTGACAGCTATGAACACCAATTAATGCATTGCGCTGTCAAAATCGGGGGGCCCAAAATGGGTTGGGGCCCCTGGGGCTTTAGCCCAGGTAAGCCTGTGCATTAAAGAGGCCTTGGTCATAACGTCATCAAAGCTCACCTTCAAGCATTCACACACAGCACCAGCATTTTGGAACAAGGATGAGGTGATAGAAGAAATGTAGACATATAACACATCTATTTGTGGCAGCATAGGAGAAGGTTATGTACAAGTTTCACTTTTGCATCACATTGAACATAACGTGGTGCCTTCAAGGACCCTCGATGAAAATTAGATACAGAGATGTTACTAGGTTTTAAAGACTTGGGGAGACTTAACTCCCAGAAGATGCACAAATTACATTATGATTTCTATTAGCCACTGATGATAATCATATTTGCATTAGATAATCTGAACTTGAATCTGAAATTTGACACATTTTTAGTCATATCAAAGTAAATAATGGTTATGCTTATTTAAATTATTATTTTGACCACTTTTTTGAAGTTGTAAAAAAAAAATTGTTTACAAAAGCTTTGTTTTTTTAAACAAATCCAAATGATTTATGGGGGTTTATCTGGGTATGTGATCATCTTTAAAATGTTAGAAACCCTGTAGGTTTTAACATGTATTTTAACACGCTGGTTTCAACCATTTCTTTTGTGCATTTAAACATTCCAAGTGGGTGTGTGGGGCTGCATTTGGGTGGGATCGGAGCCATTTAGGAGTCTTGTGTATGGGGGCCCAGAAATTGGTGCTGCGCCCCTGCCAGCAATATCTTGAAATGTGTGTTGGTGTTACAAACATACAGTATAATGCTAAGTCACTGACTCACTAGTCAGATTTACAAACATTACAGTATAATGCTATGGCACCGGCTGAAAATCACAAAAACACACAGTATGATGCTAGAATAAAACATTTCAACACACTTAGCACACAATTAACACAGCATCTGCAGAGCACACAACTTGTCTTTGGGTTAAATCAATTTGGCCAGGGGCCGGGCTGTATACATACATACATATATATATATAACCTTGGTATTTACCGTGATGACGGACTGGCAGTGTGTCGCGCCTCGCCAAGGAGCAGCGAGAATACCAAGAAGCGCATATGCCAAAATTTCAAAGAGAACGGCCTACGGATCACGATTGAAGCCAACAAGCAAACCGTCAACTTCCTCGACGTCACTTTCAACCTGAGAAATAACAGCTACCAACCATTCACGAAATCCAACACAACACTCCAATACGTGCACCATGACAGCAACCACCCACCCACCACCACGAAAAGAATACCTACCGGAACTAATAAAAGGCTATCGATGCTGTCATCTAGCAAAGCTGAATTTGACCAAGCAACCCCCCCGTACAAAAAAGCACTTGATGAAAGCGGATACAATTTCACCCTCACCTATGAACCCACGCCAGGAAACCAACCAAAAAAGAACAGAAAACGAAACAACATCATCTGGTACAACCCCCCATACAGCAAAAATTGACAAACACTTCCCCAAAGGCAACACCCTAAGAAAAGTATTCAACAAGAACAACATTAAATTGAGCTACAGCTGTATGAACAATATACGACAAATTATCTCAAACCACAACAAAACAATTGCAAATGAGCCGTCGGCCCCCGGACAGAGCGACTCCAAAACCAACAAAGGCTGCAACTGCCGCAAGAAACCTGATTGCCCTCTCAACGGGGGGTGCTTACAAACATCAGTTGTTTACCAATCTAAGGTAACACGCAAGGACATTAACACATCCGACACATATGTAGGATTAACCGAGGGAGAGTTTAAAACCAGATGGAACAATCACAAGGCTTCTTTCAGGAACCAAAACCTGCGGAATACCACAGAACTCAGCAAACACATTTGGGACCTCAAAGACAATAATGTTGAATATTCAATAACATGGCAAATTCTTGCATCCAGCACACCTTACAATAGTGGTAATAAAAGATGCAACCTATGCTTGAAAGAGAAACTGTTTATTATATACCGTCCAGACCTGTCATCCCTCAACAAGCGCAGCGAAATTGTATCAGCATGCCGCCACAGACGGAAACACCTCCTAGGTAACACATGAGCCAATCACCACGCCCCTACGCCAGCCTGTACCTACCCACTCTGTGCCCTATATAAACCATGGTATGTGAATGCTTCCATTAAAATCTCCTGATGATTGAGGGAACCCCTCATGAAACAGGCCTGTAGAGATGAAGTAGTCTTGTGATTTTTTTCCAACACATACATATATATATATATATATATATATATATATATATATATATATATATATATATATATATATATATATATATATATATATATCTCGTATTTTTCGTATTATAAGTCGCTCCGGAGTATAAGTCGCACTGGCCGAAAATGCATAATAAAGAAGAAAAAAAAACATATATAAGTCGCACTAGAGCAGGGGTCACCAACGCGGTGCCCGCGGGCAGGGGCACCGCTAGGGATTTTGGGCCCCATGAAAAGAATCTTTACAGGGCCCCCAACACAGTGTCATTATTTTTTCTGTATTATAATTTCATCATCATTAGGGGCCTCTCTGGGCCCCCCTCCATCATGGGCCCCTAGAATCCGTCTCCTTTAACCCCCCTTTTCGGCACCCCTGCCCGCGGGCACCAGGTTGCCCGTAAGGACCAGATGAGTCGCCCGCTGGCCTGTTCTAAAAATAGCTCAAATAGCAGCACTTACCAGTGAGCTGCCTCTATTTTTTAAATTGTATTTATTTACTAGCAAGCTGGTCTCGCTTGGCTCGACATTTTTAATTCTAAGAGAGACAAAACTCAAATAGAATTTGAAAATCCAAGAAAATATTTTAAAGACTTGGTCTTCACTTCTTAAAATAAATTAATTTATTTTTTTACTTTGCTTCTTATAACTTTCAGAAAGACAATTTTAGAGAAAAAATACAACCTTAAAAATGATTTTAGGATTTTTAAACACATATACCTTTTTACCTTTTAAATTCCTTCCTCTTCTTTCCTGGCAATTTAAATCAATGTTCAAGTAATTTTTTTATTTTTTATTGTAAAGAATAATAAATACACTTTAATTTAATTCTTCATTTTAGCTTGTTTTTTCGACGGATAATATTTGTGAAATATTTCTTCAAACTTATTATGATTAAAATTCAAAAAAATTATTCTGGCAAATCTAGAAAATCTGTATAATAAAATTTAAATCTTATTTCAAAGTATTTTGAATTTCTTAAAAAAATTTTGTTCTGGAAAATCTAGAAGAAATAATGATTTGTCTTTGTTGGAAATATAGCTTGGTCCAATTTGTTATATATTCTAACAAAGTGCAAATTGGATTTTAACCTATTTAAAACATGTCATCAAAATTTTAAAATTAATCTTAATCAGGAAAAATTACTAATGATGTTCCATAAATTTTTATTTTTTATTTTTTCAAAAATATTCGAATTAGCTAGTTTTTCTCTTCTTTTTTTCGGTTGAATTTTGAATTTTAAAGTGTCGAAATTGAAGATAAACTATGTTTCAAAATTTAATTTTCATTTTTTTCGTGTTTTCTCCTCTTTTAAACCATTCAAGTAAGTGTTTTTTTCATCATTTATTCTCTACAAAAAAACCTTCCGTAAAAGGAAAAAAAAATTGAGAGTTGACTTTTGTATTTTACATGAGTTATTATTTGTACAAACATGGTGCAAAGTAATTCATGATTTGTTAAAAAATGTTAGTGGCTAGCTAGTTAAAATGGGATATCGTGATTTCACAAGACTGTCTTAGAAGTGATCATTTGAAAATGTTCAATTTGAAAAATGTGCACTTAGAGAAAATATCAAAATAAAGTGTTGCATATTGATATTTATCTGTTTCTATATATATTTATTGTGAGAAATCATTAAGATGATCAGTGTTTCCACAAAGATAAATATCATTAATTATTAATGATAACATAGAACTGTGGAACTGTGGACCAGTTCTATACTCTCGGCAGGGTCCTTGAGGGTGCATGGGAGTTTGCCCAACCAGTCTACATGTGCTTTGTGGACTTGGAGAAGGCATTCGACCGTGTCCCTCGGGAAATCCTGTGGAGAGTGCTCAGAGAGAATGGGGTATCGGACTGTCTGATTTTGGCGGTCCGCTCCCTGTATGATCAGTGTCAGAGCTTGGTCCACATTGCCGGCAGTAAGTCGGACACGTTTCCAGTGAGGGTTGGACTCCACCAAGGCTGCCCTTTGTCACCGATTCTGTTCATAACTTTTATGGACAGAATTTCTAGGCGCAGTCAGGGTGTTGAGGGGATCCGGTTTGGTGGCTGCAGGATTAGGTCTCTGCTTTTTGCAGATGATATGGTCCTGATGGCTTCATCTGGCCAAGATCTTCAGCTCTCGTTGGATCGGTTCGCAGCCGAGTGTGAAGCGACTGGGATGAGAATCAGCACCTCCAAGTCCGAGTCCATGGTTCTCGCCCGGAAAAGGGTGGAGTGCCATCTCCGGGTTGGGGAGGAGATCTTGCCCCAAGTGGAGGAGTTCAAGTACCTCGGAGTCTTGTTCACGAGTGAGGGAAGAGTGGATCGTGAGATTGACAGGCGGATCGGTGCGGCGTCTTCAGTAATGCGGACGCTGTATCGATCCGTTGTGGTGAAGAAGGAGCTGAGACAGAAGGCAAAGCTCTCAATTTACCGGTCGATCTACGTTCCCATCCTCACTTATGGTCATGAGCTTTGGGTTATGACCGAAAGGACAAGATCACGGGTACAAGCGGCCGAAATGCGTTTCCTCCGCCGAGTGGCGGGGCTCTCCCTTAGAGATAGGGTGAGAAGCTCTGTCATCCGGGGGGAGCTCAAAGTAAAGCCGCTGCTCCTCCACATCGGGAGGAGCCAGATGAGGTGGTTCGGGCATCTGGTCAGGGTGCCACCCAATCGCCTCCCTAGGGAGGTGTTTAGGGCACGTCCGACCGGTAGGAGGCCGCGGGGAAGACCCAGGACACGTTGGGAAGACTATGTCTCCCGGCTGGCCTGGGAACGCCTCGGGATCCCCCGGGAGGAGCTGGAAGAAGTGGCTGGGGAGAGGGAAGTCCAGACTTCCCTGCTTAGGCTGCTGCCCCCGCGACCCGACCTCGGATAAGCGGAAGAAGATGGATGGATGGATGGACATAGAGTTAAAGGTAAATTGAGCAAATTGGCTATTTCTGGCAATTTATTTAAGCGTGTATCAAACTGGTAGCCCTTCGCATTAATCAGTACCCAAGAAGTAACTCTTGGTTTCAAAAAGGTTGGTGACCCCTGCACTAGAACATGGGTGTCAAACTCTGGCCCGCGGGCCAAATTTCCCAAAGCTCATCACCATAGCTGAGGATGGGAACGTAGATCGGTAAATTGAGAGCTTTGCCTTCCGGCTCAGCTCCTTCTTCACCAAAAATAAATAAATGAATAAAATGCAACTTGTTTGAATAATAAATGTAAGGCCATACTTGCCAACCTTGAGACCTCCGATTTCGGGAGGTGGGGTGGGCGTGGTCGGGGGTGGGGCGGGGGGCGTGGTTGGGGCGGGGCCGTGGTTAGGGGCGTGGTTAAGAGGGGAGGAGTATATTTACAGCTAGAATTCACCAAGTCAAGTATTTCATAGATATATATATATATATATATATATATATATATATATATATATATATATATATATATATATATATATATATATATATATATATCTAAGAAATACTTGACTTTCAGTGAATTCTAGCTATATATATATATATATATATATATATATATATATATATATATATATTTATTTTAGTATTTATATATATGTATACATAAATAAAATAAATACTTGAATTTCAGTGTTCATTTATTGACACATATACACACACATAACACTCATCTACTCATTGTTGAGTTAAGGGTTAAATTGTCCATCCTTGTTCTATTCTCTGTCACTATTTTTCTAACCATGCTGAACACCCTCTCTGATGATGCATTGATTTGTGGCACGCACAAAAGTGCTTTCATCAAATGCATTAGAATCTGGAATCTTCCATCTCTCCCTAGCATGGCCCAAAACCGGTCAATCTTTGCTTCCTGAGGAAGATCTTCAGTGCCAAGCACTTGGTAGTCCACTACTTCTTCCTGGAGGCTATCCAGGTCCAATCGCAGCTGCGGCTTGGAACTTACAAGCTGTTATGAGAGTAGCGTATGTGTGTGTGTGGCCCTTTAATAGGTGAGCATGTGAGGTGAGTGAAGTCAGTGAGTGTGTGGGCGAGAGAAGAGAGGGAGCGGTAGCGTGAGTGCGGGCGGGACTAGTTTGTTTTGTGTTGAATTGGCTGTGTGCAAGCAATCAATAAAGCAAGATTTGCAACTAATTGCTGGACTCAGGCAGGAAAGGTGCAACAAAGCGTATTTCTTCATCTTACTCGTCGTCGGCGTCGCCACGGCTGTATCTTCCTCGTTCTTCTGCTTCGTCTCCTTGTTGTGTGCGCAGTTGTGCACTGCGCTCTCTAAAAGCCGTATATGTTATTGATGTTATAGATGGCAGTATTGTCTTGTTTAAGAGTGTCACAACATTTCTGTTTACGGCAGACGAACTGCTTTACGGTAGACAAAAACATGACTGCTGTTGTTGTGTGTTGTTACCGCGCTGGGAGGACGTTAATGAAACTGCCTAACAATAAACCCACATAAGAAACCGAGAACTCGCCCTCGATCATTCTACAGTTATAATGTGATTGGGCAGGCACGCTGTTTATATCGTTGGAAAGCGGACTCAGGTCCGCATGGAGCTGGAGGGGGCGTGGCCTCCAGCTCCGCCTGAATTTCGGGAGATTTTCGGGAGAAAATTTGTCCCGGGAGGTTTTCGGGAGAGGCGCTGAATTTCGGGAGTCTCCTGGAAAATCCGGGAGGTTTGGCAAGTATGTGTAAGGCAAACATTTATGCTGGCTGTCCGGGGTCGGGACCCGGGGTGGACCACTCGCCTGTGTATCGGTTGGGAACATCTCTGCGCTGCTGACCCGTCTCCGCTCGGGATGGTTTCCTGCTGACCCCACTGTGGACTGGTCTCTTACTGTTATGCTGGATCCACTATGGACTGTACTCTCACAATATTATGTTAGACCCACTCGACATCCATTGCATTCGGTCTCCCTAGAGGGGGGGGGGGGTTACCCACATATGCGGTCCTCTCCAAGGTTTCTCATAGTCATTCACATCGACGTCCCACTGGGGTGAGTTTTTCCTTGCCCTTATGTGGGCTCTGTACCGAGGATGTCGTTGTGGCTTGTGCAGCCCTTTGAGACACTTGTGATTTAGGGCTATATAACTAAACATTGATTGATTGATTGATTGATGTTTATAGCAAATCCAAAATGTGATTAGTAGAGAAGTAAAAATGCATTTTTATATGTAATCCATATATTTCCAACATGCATGTTATAGGATAAAGAAAATAAAAAAAAGGTCAATTATAAAGGTGAAGATAAAACGTAAAGCTGCGTGTCAAATTGTGAGTGGATCTCACTCACGACGTTAGGATTTCCCCTCCTCCTCCTCCTCCTCATCCTCCTCCTCCTCCTCCATCTCTTCTCCGCACTGGCCGTCTCGTGGCAGCTCGCTATCCCCGCCTGCAGGGCTTCATCTCCCGGGGCAGAGGAAGGCGCTGGCCGGGCGGCGCTCTGAATGTTCGCCGCTACTGCGCCTCCCTTGATCCGGATCTGGAACTGAGATTGGTGACATCAGGTAACGAAAGGCTTGCGTGCCGATTGCGTGTGTGTGCGTTAGCTGAACAGGTGCACACTGCGTTGGCCGGCTGCATGGGGATGGGGATGACACGCAGGGGATGCGAGCAGCATCCTCTGCAAGGCGTCGCTTTGTCCTCCCTTTGCAAGGGACGGAGGGCGTCGACAAGGTTCCACGCCGCTGTGCATCACACAGCACCGGAGTGGATGCGACCACAGCCTCCTTTCTCTCATGCTTGTTAGGCCCAGTGTGCGGACGCTGCCATGAGCAGGTGCACCTTGCATCATCACCGTCATCATGTTTGTCTCTCAATAGTGCAGCTTTGACTGGGAATATGACAACGCGACATGAGCTGCGTAAAGATGGTGTGTGGTGTCACGGGTGTGGCAGGCGTGGGCGCCTCTGTTATGTGCAAGCTTGTCAAAGAGTGTTTGTTTGGGCAACACGTTTATTGCAACGGCCATGGAGGCTAAAATGCAAGGAGGGGGACTTCTGTTAGAATCTGTGCATTCGTGTTGAGAGATGACCAATATTGGAGAAAATTGTTGGTAAAAAAAAAATAAATAAATTGGCTGCATGTGTGCATTAGTCTTTTTCAACCTTTTTTTTTTTCATTGAAAAAAAATCCTGAGGCACACCACCAGTAGAAAACATTAAAAAAATTGCAAACCCCGTTTCCATATGAGTTGGGAAATTGTGTTAGATGTAAATATAAATGGAATACAATGATTTGCAAATAATTTTCAACCCATATTCAATTGAATGCATTACAAAGACAACATATTTGATGTTCAAACTCATAAACTTTATTTATTTTTTTTGCAAATAATAATTAACTTAGAATTTCATGGCTGCAACACGTGCCAAAGTAGTTGGGAAAGGGCATGTTCACCACTGTGTCACATGGCTTTTCCTTTTAACAACACTCAGTAAACGTTTGGGAACTGAGGAGACACATTTTTTAAGCTTCTCAGGTGGAATTCTTTCCCATTCTTGCTTGATGTACAGCTTAAGTTGTTGAACAGTCCGGGGGTCTCCGTTGTGGTATTTCAAGCTTCATAATGCGCCACATATTTTCAATGGGAGACAGGTCTGGACTACAGGTAGGCCAGTCTAGTACCCGCACTCTTTTACTATGAAGCCACGTTGATGTAACACGTGGCTTGGCATTGTCTTGCTGAAATAAGCAGGGGCGTCCATGGATGGCAACATATGTTGCTCCAAAATCTGTATGTACCTTTCAGCATTAATGGCGCCTTCACAGATGTGTAAGTTACCCATGTTTTGGGCACTAATACACCCCCATACCATCACAGATGCTGGCTTTTCAACTTTGCGCCTATAACAATCCGGATGGTTCTTTTCCTCTTTGGTCCGAGGACACGACATCCACAGTTTCCAAAAACAATTTGAAATGTGGACTCGTCAGATCACAGAACACTTTTCCACTTTGTATCAGTCCATCTTAGATGAGCTCAGGCCCAGCGAAGCCGACGGCGTTTCTGGGTGTTGTTGTTAAACGGTTTTCGCCTTGCATAGGAGAGTTTTGACTTGCACTTACATATGTAGCGACCAACTGTAGTTACTGACAATGGGTTTCTGAAGTGTTCCTGAGCCCATGTGGTGATATCCTTTACACACTGATGTCGCTTGTTGATGCAGTACAGCCTGAGGGATCGAAGGTCACGGGGTTAGCTGCTTACGTGCAGTGATTTCTCCAGATTCTCTGAACCCTTTGATGATATTACGGACCGTAGATGGTGAAATCCCTAAATTCCTTGCAATAGCTGGTTGAGAAAGGTTTTTCTTAAACTGTTCGACAATTTGCTCACGCATTTGTTGACAAAGTGGTGACCCTCGCCCCATCCTTGTTTGTGAATGACTGAGCTTTTCATGGAATCTACTTTTATACCCAATCATGGCACCCACCTGTTCCCAATTTGCCTGTTCACCTGTGGGATGTTCCAAATAAGTGTTTGATGAGCATTCCTCAACTTTATCAGTATTTATTGCCACCTTTCCCAACTTCTTTGTCACGTGTTGCTGGCATCAAATTCTAAAGTTAATGATTATTTGCAAAAAAAAAATGTTTATTAGTTTGAACATCTTATATGTTGTCTTTGTAGCATATTCAACTGAATATGGGTTGAAAATGGTTTGCAAATCATTGTTTTTCGTTTATATTTACATCTAACACAATTTCCCAACTCATGTGGAAACGGGGTTTGTAAAAGTATGTTTAGAGACTTGCATTGACATCACTGACATGCACAAAACAAAAATAGGGAAATCTGGTGCCGAAAACTGAATAAATACAATGACAAATATTAAATAAATAAATAGTAATACAACAGAATCATATCTTTGTTCTCTGCTGGCGTACTGGGTGTGGAAACACGTAAAAGAGCAAAAAAAGACATACGGATAAAGATGAAGAGAGACTACTAAAAATAAAGTACTAACATCTGAGTGTCTAAATTAATCCACCAACATGTGTCTCCTATTTGACAATTGCACCATTCAGAAAGTTTCACAAGACATCCAGCATATAAAAGGGTGTTGCGTCCACACTATAACTGTGCTTGTGGGCTGCAGCCATGCTAAAGACAGCAGTATGCCTCTCACACCCAGTCAGGAAGGGAGTAAATTACATCTGTGCATCTGTCCACTCGTTCATCCTCCAATCTCATTTTCTCGTCATCTGTTCCACACTCATCCTGCCTGTTGTACATTTCAGTAGATGTTCCTCCGGCACACTTCCTAGTTGTGTTTATTTTTCCAAAGAAACATTATTGAATCCCCCAAAGTCTTTAACAGGCTGTCAATTTGTTTGCTACGCCAATGGCGTCAAACTAATTTTAGCTCACGGGCCGCATGGAGGAAAATCTATTGGATTGGTAAAATCATGGCATGATAACTTAAAAATAGAACTATGACAACATCAGATTTTTCCTTTGTTTTACTTTGGCCCAAAATAGAACAAGCACATTCTGAAAATGTACATATCACAAATAATCCTCGAGACCAGGGGTGTCAAACTCAAATACAGAGTGGGCCAAAATTTAAAACTGAACAAAGCCGCGGGCCAAGGTGTAACAAATTAACCTTTTAATAGGGACCTAAACAAGTTTTGCATTGAATATTGAAGAAGCAAGGCTTATATAACTTTATAGTGACATGCAAAATCGAGTTTCAAATAATAATAATAATAATAATAAAAATATATATCAATGGCATATCAAATACAATTTAAATAAAAATGTAATGCCTCTTTTCTATTTGCAGCCTTCTGAGGTAAATATCAACATTAACTTTTTCCACAGGCTAATAAATTAGAAAATAAAATAACAATGAATAAACCAACCATTCAGGACTTTAAACTGCTTAGTTTGCAACACACTGATCTAATCTGATGTTCCTAAGCCAGATACCTGCCATCTTTTCTTGGATGCTAGTTCATTAATGTCGGGGCTCAGGCTTTGAGCTGAGGCAACCTTCATTATCGAACAAAGTTGTTCATCAGTCATTATACCTCGTAGTCCACCCGGACCACAGTTTTGGGGGCGTGCCTTAAAGGCACTGCGTTTATCGTCCTCCACGAGCTGTCGTCACGTCTGCGTTTCATCCATTCCAACAACATGCCGGCCCGAACACAAAATATGTGCGACTTCAGCACGCATACACACGTAAATGCAATGCATACTTGGCCAACATCGACACAGGTTACACTGACGGTGCCCGTATAAATAACTTTAACACTGTTAGAAATATACGCCACACTGTGAATCCACACCAAACAAGAATGACAAACACATTTCGGGAAAACATCCGCACCGTAACACAACATAAACACAAACCAAATTTAGCCCGCGGGCCAGAGTTTGACACCCATGCTCTAGTCAAATCACTTCAAGTCAGTTTAAGATTCTGAGGAAAACATGGTGCTGTTGCAAAAACACCATGAAGAACACAATTAACTTAGATTTTGTCTCAGTGTATCTACAAAGCCATTAAACTGTAAGTCAGATTTGATCTAAGATTGGGAAATTTATATTAAATAAAAACTCTTCTCTGTATCAAACACCTAATTTTTCATGTCCACATATTAATCCTGTGCTAACTCAACAAACTATACAAACTGAGGTAAGAACTATTGAAGAGGGTTGGAGTTACTCTCTGCCACTTAGGTATCACGTGTCTATTGATAGAAAACTAAAAGTTGTGCAATGCATGAACAATTTCAACAAACCAAGTCTTGCAGTAAATCACGCACTGTTTACTTTCTTTAACATTCCACAGAAGATAATACCGTAAAGCAAATAGAACTAGATGTTTCAATCCCTTTTGTAAGTAGGAACAATCTTGACGGTAGCAGTCGGTGTGGAGTGGTGAAAGGGAGGGTAAGTAGGTCATTGGGGTCTTCGGGTGGGCACACTGCTTCATCGACGTTTCGTTGATTGAAGCCCACGACATCTCCAGAGAGCTCAACGGTGTACCTACCGTCCCAGGTACACCCCCTTCCATGCCATACCCTCCATATCCTGGCGGACTCTGCATGGCAGGGTCGCCCTTTTCCCTGAGTCAGGCCTAAGCCTGACCGCATACCATTGTCTCTTATTTTACTGCCCAGTTGGGGTCCTTGCGCTTAATCCAGGCTTTTTTGGCAGCACTTGACATGGACTTGATAACCTGTTGGAGGGAGCGTCCCTTCACCCCCATTTTTCTCAACAGACTGATGGTAGATGTGGCAATAAATCCCCTGCATCCCACCTCTACTGAGAAAATGCTAGTCTTCCAGCCGTTCTGGGATGCTTCAGCTGCCAGGTCAGAATATTTGTTTTTTTTCCTCTCGTAAGCTTCTTCAACCCCTTCTTCCCATAGTACTGTCAGCTCCACGACATAAGCCAGCTTTGTTGTTGGAGACCACAGGACCATGTCTGGCCGGAGTGTTGTAGCCATTATTTCTGGGGGAAACAAGCTTTTTATCAAGGTCTACTTCCAATTTCCAATCTCGAGCCGACTGCAGGATGCTTGCATTATTTGGTGTCGTTTGACACTCTTGATGTTGGCCAGCTGGTACAAAATGTGTGAAGTGGACCTTTCCTGCTGGTGTTTGTGGTATCAAGGTGCAGTGCTTCATGCAGCATTTTTACCAGTTTATTTTACTCCTGAAACCTGGCATCTTTTAGCTTTCACT
The DNA here is from genome assembly GCF_033978685.3 of Nerophis lumbriciformis. Taxonomy (NCBI): domain Eukaryota; kingdom Metazoa; phylum Chordata; class Actinopteri; order Syngnathiformes; family Syngnathidae; genus Nerophis; species Nerophis lumbriciformis. Next base: position 17,190,746 of record NC_084548.2, read on the forward strand.
AGTGCATCAATATCAGGTGTTACATCTTGAGTGGCAGACAATTTACAGGATTTTATTCAAGTGCTTTTGCGTGAGCCTTGAGCGTTTATTGATTTTATTGCATTTTTACCATTTTATTTTACTCCTGAAACCTGGCATCTTTTAGCTTTCACTCGTGCATCAATATCAGGTGTTACATCTTGAGTGGCAGACAATTTCAGGATTTTATTCGTGAGCCGTAAGCGTTTATTGATGCTTATAACAGAGAAAACGTGCTCACAAAGATACTGTATGTGGTTTCCCAATCACATTCCGTGAATAAATAGGAGGATGATAATTTTTTTTGGAACACTCTGAGCCCACTTTTCTCTATTCTGTCAGAGACAGAAGCACGATGTGTTCAAAGCAGGTTTTTCGTTGGTTTGAGGGGAAAGAGCCACAGCCCCGCTTTACTGTGTACTTCTTGCTTGCTCACCCTGGTAAAAAAAAAACATTTTTGCTTGCCTAACAGAATTCCTATTGTGACATCCAGTGGACACATTGAACATCTGTTTCTTTCATTTAAAAATGCAGCTCATTTTTACAACCTTAGCCTATAGGGTTTATACTAATGGCCTTGACTTCTAAATGATATGTACATAATATATGGTCTTATCTATGACACGAACAATGTCCATTACCTTAGGTTTGTCAGTTCAAGTTCAGGCAGATGTGCAAGTGTGGTTCCAATACCTCTCCATCCAGTCCGATAAGAGTAAGGTTTAGGTCACATGCAGGCATGTGCACCATTTAGCATGCTCATAAACAATGTAGTCGTATTATAGAGTGGTCTTTTGATTGATTTGTAACAGCGTATTGAGTGCAGCGGTCACAGCTAGATTGGTGTTCACGGCAAGATACACACTTTTCAAAGGGGGATTACAAATGGGGGGAGAGTAATAAACTGTCACTTTGTGGGCAATATCATCCCAGAAGGATTAAGTGCCAAACTGCACATGGTATTAATGTTCTGGTGCTCCTCTCTTATAACATCATGACTGATTGGCCTGACTAAAATCAAACTGTACCTATTGATTAAGTCATATTCAATATCATTCATACAGTTTCTCCAAGTTGGCATCAACACAAGCGTTTTAAACACCCACATCCTCTACATCCTCATTAGTACTTAAATTATTGCACATGTTGGACATTTCCTAAATTCAGGTGCTGACAGGTTTCATTACAAGTCATATTATGGCTATGGGTTACATGAGTTCAGTTTGTTTCTGGGGCCTTCAATGGATAACAGATTTTAGTGAGTAAATCGAGTTATGTAAATCCAGATACATGTAATAAAATACGGTTCAGAGGAAACCGGATGTTATTAGTTAAAGTTTAACTATGGAAGAGGTCGGATTCAAAAAGTTTATACTTCTTCCCATTACTCTTTTGAGATATGTTTAATTTAACTTACTGTGAAACAATAATAATCATGTTATTGAGCACTAGATTTTGATTATCTATGAAGAATATTAATGGCCGATATATATATATATATATATATATATATATATATATATATATATATATATATATATATATATATATATATATACATTTAAAAAAAAAATATTTTAATAGGATAAACATTTCTGAATGTTTTAAACTAAGACTGAAACGACTAATTGATCAAATTGATTAATTAAATTACAAAAAAGCTTCTATTTAAATATGTCGCTTTGGTTGAATATTCAATGAGTGTAACAAATACAAATTAATAGAATCTGGACCGCATGGAGCGTCCAGAACTTAAAAAAATATGCGGACATAGTTTTCGCATGGCCATTGCAATAGAGCGCACAAGTGTGTATGTATATATATATATATATATATATATATATATATATATATATATATATATATGTGTGTGTGTGTGTGTGTATATATATGTGTGTGTATATATATATGTGTGTATATATATATATATATATATATATATATATATATATATATACACACAAAGATATATACATATACAAAGATATATACATATATATGTATATACACACACACACACACACACACACATACATACATACCTATATACATACATACATACATACATACATACATACATACATACATATATATATATATATATATATATATATATATATATATATATATATATATATATATATATATATATATATATATATATATATATATATATATATATATATATATATATATATAAAACTCCTGTTTCCAGTTGCAAGTGTTGTGTTGTGCCATTTAGGCATGGGCTGATAAAACATTTTGATGGACAATATATTGTCCCACATATTATTGCAGATAAACTATATTATGTCCAGCATAATTTTGAAACAAAAATAACCACTAATGTAATGATGATATATGGGTCAAAGTTAGCGCCTTGCATTGCATCTTCCGCCATCAGTATTCCACAATTTTGTTGTTCTTAATATGCAGTGACAATAAATGCCTATTTATTCAATCAACAGTGCCTCTGCTGGTTACTATCAATCAATGCACTCCATTGTGCCTCAGTTGCCATAGTAAACAATCAATTCCACACTTAATTGCTATCCCTAGTCTTAGTCCTGGATGGTCCACCAATATTATAGATCAGTGATTCTCAAACTGTTGTAAGTGGTACACAGATTCCATCTAGTGGTATGCCAAATAATCACTTGATTGAAGTACAGTGTTTTATTTTCCTATATTCAAACACAATATTACTGTTCAAACTGTGTGTAATTTTACACTGGACAAAAATATATACTTGTTATATAAAACCTCTCTGCCTTGTTTTATTGAATACTTAGGACTACTGTGCTACAGTATTTTATTGTTGGTCATTACGCTAGTACTTGGAGAGCCAAGTTTTTTCTGAGGTGGTACTTGGTAAAAAAAAAAAAAAAAAAGTAAGAAAACCACTCTTCTATATTACTAAAGTAGGGTGCCTTGGCTTTTAATGACAATGACAAGGCTACTGTCCCGATTCAAATCTATGGATGCATCATGATGATTTCAGGTATTTTAGGGTAAAATTACAACACATGGCTTCTTTAAACACAATTTGTCGGGGTCACTTGGTAAACCTTTGCGCCCCCTCCTCTATCCGCCGGTTAGTCTCCAGCAAAACTTTAGTGCTTCCACCTCTCCAGAAGCCGTCACGTTCTTCGCACCAGGCGACGCTTGACCCCTCAAATGTGTCAACTGGCAAAGTAGTGCCTGGAGGTTTTTCTGTCGAGTTTTCTTCTCTTCTTTATCTTATTTTGATATGCTTGGCAGAAGATGTTAGGCTGGAGTTTCCACGGCAACCGCATATTAAAAAGGCACGGCTGATATCTCTGTGTTAATTGTCATCAGAGGCAACACTTCTCCCTTTTAAATTCAGTTGAAAAACAAGAACTTGGCGCATGTCATCAGCCCTGTCACTGTGGGAGTGATTGAAGAGATAACGACAATGGAGATGCTCTTACTGAAAGAATGGGAGTAGGATGATTGTCTTGAATTGTCTGTGACTATCACTAATGTGATGAACTGTAATTCAGTTAATCATATGTGCATGGTTAAATTGCATTCGCTGCGTTCATTTTTCAAGTATATCGCCAATGAGTGCATGGCAAAAGTATGCAAATCTTGCTGAGATTCGAACAAATACCCTTGTGAAGACTGATATTGATTGTGTTGATTTAATTTCATAATTTGTCATGTGGTTTAGTATTGTTCCTATTTATTTTTCAATAAAATAAATGATAATAGCATTAAAAATGGGTTATACTTGTATAGCTATACTCAACATGACAGTCGGTGTACAAGAAAACATGGTTTTAATGTTAAAAAAAAAAGGTGCCTGAACTATGGACATGAAACAAAAGTCGCTAACTGTGGCATAAATAAACAAAACTTACTTGGCAAGGCACGAGCAGCATGAATTAAGCATGAAATCATCAGTATGAACTATGGTATCTCCAGAAAACAAGCATGAACAGTGCATTGCATGAAACAGGCAGTCCACAGCATACAGCAAATAATACTCCAGCCCTGACTGGAGGGCAAGGCAGGTTTAAATAATGCCTCTGATTAGTACTCGGGCAGCAGGTGAGCGGGCGAACACTAATCGGAGGCAGATGGAAATAATAAGTAACCATGGTAACTAAAACAAACAAGGGTGCACAAAACACAAGAACTAATTATGTTCTGTTAGTCCAAAACTAACAGAACATAAAACATGATCCAGGACATGGATCATGACAAAAGCGCTTTGACACTATTTCCACATTCACCCATTCACACACTGATGGTGGGAGCTGCCATGCAAGGCCCTAACCACGACCCATCAGGAGCAGGGGTGAAGTGTCTTGCTCAAGGACACAACGGACGTGACGAGGTTGGTAGAAGGTGGGGATCGAACCAGGAACTCAGGTTGCTGGCACGGCCACTCTCCCAACCGCACCACGCCGTCCCCCTGACGGACAATAACTGATACAGTCTGCTTTGTCGGTCCAAAAGCATTCGCCATTTTCCGTAGTCTTCCCTCGACGGCCAGGTAATACAAAGCACACGCGACTTTTTTAATCACATCCACGGGAGCCCGCATTCTCGTTGTCTCTCCATCGACAAATGGACAAAGTTTTTCGGTAAGTAAAATAACATCTGACCTGGACATTGGAAAGTTCTCTTGCCGTCTGAGATGTGTTGTATCCGAAATAGCTACAATTGCTTTACCTTAAGGTATTTATGTGTGTCTGTACACACGGAAGGAGAAACACGGGCATGTCTGGATGACTCGCCTCCGTATTTCCAGTGGTTAGCTCCGAGTTACGAAACCGCTTTATTATGAAGCTGGCTGTGGCGCGTTCTTTCTGACGTCACTTCCTGTGTGGGGCGCGATCTTTCTGGCGTCGCTTACTGTCCGAACTCAGTTTGTAAACGATCAATGAGTCCATACAAAGCTAAGAGCCAGAGATTCAAGAAATACACGCCGCACTTACCCGTGTAAAAAAAATTGTCCAAGGATGGGGACCTTAAACGATAGTTTAGTGTGGCTGAAATATTTTTTTGTTTAAGGGGTTATCTGGCTTAGTGTAGACATAGTCTTAAGTGCCAAGCCTTTTGGGTAAACAACACACCGGCTTCCCCACTTTCTAGCTTACATGTGTTTTTATATTTATTTAACCTTTATTCATCCAGCGTAAGACAATTAAGTACAGTATGTGCTTTTACTAACATCTCGTCCAATCTTAAGTCTGTGTGGTATAAAACAAGTAAAACATCAACACAGTAGTTACTTTTCAATTTTTTGTTGAAATTATGTGTTTTTTGAGCTTAAGGTTACCAGAAACACTTGAACATTGATCACAAATTCAAAAAGTCACAAGCTGATTCAATGAACTTTCCCCGCAACTTTCTGAAAAAGCTGCCGCAAATCCAGGCATTTTGGGCTGCAACAATCACCAAAAAAGCCAGAAAAATCCAGGAAAAAACTAATGACAAGACGGGACAGAATAAAAAAGCTATTCAAAACACAACTCTGTTTCTAGATCAACCTAAAAAAAGGAAGCTCAGATGCTGAGTTGTAGGAACTGCCTCCAGCTTCTGTTACTTTTATGTTTTGACTAGTGTCATTACTTGATCCACCCAGCCCAGCTTGCTCCTGGTTGCATTGTCCCAGGGAGGATGATGTTGCAGCTTCACTGATTCAGTAGATTAATCATTTAGCTCCGTTGCTCAAGGATGCGATTTGCAGCAGACTGAAGCTGTGCTGTGCAATCTGCCCCCAAACAAAGACAGTGCCAAGGGTCTGGAGCATGCATGTATAGGAGTGTGTGTGTGTGTGTACTTTGTCCCTTGAACAAGGACATTTTGCCACTCCCTTTTGCCCAACCCCCCACCTCACCGTCTTGTGCTGGTTTCCCAGAGCCACCCTCAGCCCAGTTAGGATTGATGGCCTGGCTGTGCACACCATTAGAAGGCTTGCACTGATTGCAAGGCAAGGAGCTGGGATGAAGTGCATGATCCCATGGCAAGGATCATTGTGGCGTGTGCAGTAATTGGTTAATACAGTGTTTTTCAACCTTTTCTGAGCCAAGGCACATTTTTTTTGATTGAAAAAATTCTGAGGCACACCACCAGCAGAACACATTAAAAAATGAAACTCAGTAGCCGATATTGACAATAAAAAAAAGTCCTTCTAGCAATTGTTTGATATGAATTCAAACCATAACCAACCATGCATGACTATAGCTCTTGTCTCAAAGTAGGTGTACTGTCACGACTTGTCACATCATGCCGTGACTTATTTGGAGGTTTTTGGTGTTTTCTTGTGTACAGTGTTTTAGTTTTTGTCTTGCGCTCCTATCTTGGTGGCTTTTCCTGTAGCAGTTTCATGTCTTCCTTTAAACACTATTCCTCACACCTGCTTTGTTTTAGAAATCAAGACTATTTAAGTTGTTGCTATCCTTTGTTGATTGTCATGTCATGTACGGATGTACTTTGTGGTCACCGTCTCAGCTCCACACGCTTTAAGTTTTTGCTGTCATCCAGCATTCTGTTTTTATTTACTTTGCAGCCAGTTCAGTTCTAGTTTTGTTTTGCATAGCCTTCCCTAAGCTTAAATGCCTTTTCTTAGTGGCATTCCCCTTTTTGTTTACTTTTGGATTAAGCATTAGATACCTTTTTACCTGCACACTGCCTCCCGCTGTCATCTGCATATTGTGATCACAACAACAAACCATGTTCTCGACATCTACAAAGCAATTAGCTAACTGCTGCCACCTACTGATATGGAACAGTATTACATGGTTACGCTGCCAAGCTCTAGACAGCACCGATACTCAACGACACAATATTGGCGGATTATTATTACTGGTTTACAAATTTTTTTTAAACCCAATTAGGTGAAATTGCATACTCACAGTGGTTAAAAAAAACACTGATGTAGATAAGCCACCGTCAGAACTAGACAGACATACTGTCATGAGGTGGTTTGTCTAAAAAAAACTGTTAAGACATGGAGATACGACTATGTATATTTTCTGGCTCTGTCAGAAATGTCTTTTCATTTAATGGATTGTAGCATACACAAAAGTCAGACTGTGTACCTTCCTAGATTATTAATCACTACACAGAATCCAATTTGTTGTTGAATTTGTGCCTTTACTTCATATCGTGACAGTGGCAGTTAGAGCAACACGGTGCATAGAACAATAACACTAACAGTTCGGATACAATTGAAAACAGTAGTCACATCTGTTCCTTGCTGGTACACAGCCTCTGTCAAATGGCAGAGGCAAATTAGACACAGAAAGGAAGGACTGTAAACAAACTTAACTTTAACAAGACTAAAAGACAGTCAGACAGTGAGTCATAATAATGGCACACAAATCAATGCTAACTCTCTTCTATTGATCTTTTTGTTACGAGACATCCGTTCCTGCGCACTGATTTCATCTAATGGCGAGCACAGATTGGCGTAAGTCAAAGCCTCCTTAGTGTGTGGAATCAACCTCTTAAATGCTTGAAAGAATATTGTCGTATTCCCTGAACACTTTGCAAGCTTTGCTTTGCTCTTTATGGCTGTCTTTTCGCAGTTTCCGTATATCACACTCTATCATGGCTTAGTGCATGGGTGTCAAAATCTGGCCCGCGGGCCAACTTTGGCCCGCAGTGTAATTTCACTTGGCCCGTGAGATGATATCAAATTAAGACTAGAGCTGGCCCGCCGATTATATACAGCGGCGGTGCCGTGGTACACCGCTAATTCTTATACTTGCCAAACCTCCCCCAGATTTCGGTACCCCTCTCTAGGATTGTAACATCCCCTCTTCATCCAGTCCAACAAGTGCTGGCTCAGTTACATAATATGTGCGGCTTTGGCACGCACACAGAAGCGAATGCAACGCATACTTGATCTTCAGCGATACAGGTTACACTGAGGGTGCCAGTATAAAAACCTTTAACATTGTTAGAAATATACGCCACAATGTGAATCCACACCAAACAAGAATGACAAACATATTTTGGGAGAACATCCGCACAGTAACACAACATAAACACAGCAGAACAAATACCCAGAATCCCATGCAGCACTAACTCTTCCGGGACGCAACAATATACACGCCGCTACCTCCAAACCCCGCCGTTAATGTTGATATTTACCTCAGAAGGCTGCAAATAGAAAAGAGTCATTCAATTTATATTTAAATTGTATTTGATATGCCCTTGGTATTTTTTTATTATTATTATTATTATTTGAAACTCGATTTTGCATGTCACTATAAAGTTATATAAGCCTTGCTTGTTCAATATTTAATGCAAAACTTGTTTGGGTCCCTATCAAAAAGGTTAATTTGTTCAACCTTGGCCCGCGGCTTTGTTCAGTTTTAATTTTTGGCCCACTCTCTATTTGAGTTTTACACCCCTGGCTTAGTGGGAGACCCTTTAGGCATCTATAATAATAGTCCAAGCACAGTATGATGCAGCACAGTTCTACACCACGACAACTAAACCGCAAGCATAAATATATTGATAAAACCCCCCGTGTACCTTTGCAGGAATATATATTTTTGCATAGCTTGTGTATTGGGCATTGTTAGGAATAATGGTGTTACAAAATAACAGTGTCACTATTGTGTTGCCTTGCGATGAAGTAGTCTTTGCCGTGAAGCTGAATATGCCAGTCTAGTAGGCACGTAACTGTATTGTAAATGCCGTGGCATATGACAGGGCTCAAATTTTACCGCGGCAACTGCGGCAAGTGCCCCGACCGCCCTCATCTTTTGCCTTAATGCCCAAAAAATGTACCAACATTTGCGGCAAGAACATGCCGTGACCGCTTTTTTGACTTGTTAATGGACGAGTTGTTTGGCTTGATAATCATGGCGGACCAACGACACAGACTTTCCTGGGGAGATTTCTCCTCGGAGGAAAGCGCTTGGTTTAACATGATTTTGCCTCGCTTCCCGCCGTGCGTTTCAGAGCGCACTGCTGTGTTTAGATGGAGACAGGTGTGGACAATATTGGAGACACTTGTCCCCACACTAAAAGTAAACAGCGAAGGAGGAAACTATTTGATGTTTTGCAGCAGGCAATGTGTGGTGAATCTCCTGCCTCAAAAGAAAATAATGTTTGCCTTGGTGCCCTTCTAACTTGCCTTGGTTCCATAAAATATGAGCCCTCCTTTAAGGCAACACTTGCCTTGACCTTAAAAAGTCAAAATTCCAGGCCTGATATGACAGTATCAAACTATGTAGTTTTTTTCTTGCGCTATTAAAGAGGCTGGTCTGATAAGTAAACTACATCGCCCATGGTCTCTTGCGCTGTGTGGGCGAGCAGAGCGAAGAACCTCCTGTGAAGTTTAAATCAGAAGTATGGACACATTTTGGTTTTACGATGAACACAAACATGATAGAGGAAAAAAAATGATGTTCGAGTGTCTCGTCGGTCTGATGAATGTATAGACAAGCAGTATTTCCTTTTGGTATAAATCCTCATGTAGCAGCATGAGGAGGGAATAAAAACAGCATGTCTTGACGTCTACAATGAGGAATAGGAGTAATAGGCCATCTGGAAAATATCCATGATGTGAAATCAAGAAGCCAGTGAGGCCAAACATCAATTTGTGAGGTATTTACAGTAGAGATGTCCGATAATATCGGCCTGCCGATTTTATCGGCCGATAAATGCTTTAAAATGTAATACCGGAAATTGTCGGTATCGTTTTTTTTAATTATCGGTGTCGTTTTTTTTTTTTTTTTAATTAAATCAACATAAAAAACACAAGATACACTTACAATTAGTGCACCAACCCAAAAAACCTCCCTCTCCCATTTACACTCATTCACACGCATTCACACAAAAGGGTTGTTTCTTTCTGTTATTAATATTATGGTTCCTACATTATATATCAATACATATCAATACAGTCTGCAAGGGATACAGTCCGTAAGCCCTTATGTGGGCTTTGTACCGAGGATGTCGTTGTGGCTTGTGCAGCCCTTTGAGACACTTGTGATTTAGGGCTATATAAATAAAGATTGATTGATTGATTGATTGATGATTGTGCGTGCTGCTGGTCCACTAATAGTACTAACATTTAACAGTTAATTTTACTCATTTTCATTAATTACTAGTTTCTATGTAACTGTTTTTGTATTGTTTTACTTTCTTTTTTTATTCAAGAAAATGTTTTGAATTTATTTATCTTATTTTATTATTATGTTTTAAAAGGACCTTATCTTCACCATACCTGGTTGTCCAAATTAGGCATAATAATGTGTTAATTCCACGACTGTATATATCGGTATCGGTAATTAAGAGTTGGACAATATCGGAATATCGGATATCGGCAAAAAGCCATTATTGGACATCCCTAATTTACAGTATAAAAAGTTAAATTGTCAATTCACTTCCTGAGAATCAACATTCTACCAACTTTTACAAAAATGTCCACTCCAGAGAACAATGCTTCTTATGAAGTTAAAAGTTGAAAGACACTAAACATTATTGTTTTACACTTGGATGTTTACATTGTCACTTTAAAGACACTCATCTAAAGTTACTTGAACATCTTCATGTTCCTGCACTATTATTTGTATTTCTAGTAATAAATATGATTAAAATATTATGTTTGCGTTCAATTACAGTAAGTGTGTTCATTGTTTAACCCTAACATTCTCTCATTTCATTTTACACACTATGGTATTCCTTTATTAAGTTTTTGACAATACCACAATACAATCACATTGAGCCCTTAATACTGTGACGACATTGTACCGTGAGATTTTGATATCGTTACATGCCTGCAGTCTAGTCTAATGTTGCGCCCCACAAAGTATTTATGTTGTAAGTGTTGTACTTATTACACACTTGCTGTTTGATAGTAATGTGCGTCTTAGTTTTGGTTTTGATTACCGAATTTGAAAGTGTTGAATAATCGCTAATGCTAATCAGTAGCATGTATAAGGCAAAACCCATGTAAGTTAGCATAGAGCTAGCACATTTTAAAAAGTGGAGCTGGCTTTATGTTTGAGTTAATTGAGTGTATGTTTGAGCATGCTTTCTTCTCTGAGTGCTGCTTGAGTGATTTTTTTCCTTGCCAAGTGTTTGAGGCAGTGAGAAGTCACAAGCAACAAAGGTTTCGGAATGCCATTGTCAAGTGATTTTACTTAAATCAATACCCGGTAGTACTGATGGAATTCGGTCAGTACCCATAAAAGTACCAAATTTGGTACCGATTCCTATTGTGAAGTTTATGTACTAAAGTGGTTATGTATTCATTACACTCATCATTGAGTCTTATAACAAAACAGAGCGAGAGAAGCTGTCTTGTTTCTCCGTCAAAGCATATTGGGTTTGCAAATGAGCCTGCAACGTGTAAACCACATTTTGCATTCAGTATGTGGGCTGCTGAAGAGGTTGATACTGTTCTTTGACAGTATCTGCCAAAAGCTAACAGCTCACTTCTGCCTCTTTACTTGATTGGAAGGAGACTGCACTGTGATCCCTAAGATTTACAATAGAACAATAAGTCTATGACTTTTTTTTTTACAACAGAGAATGATCAGAATGATGCCAGGGGGGTTTAGATTTTTTTACGGTTGGAGAGAAAGTCCTTGATCCAGGTACAAGTGGGAGTTTTGTAATGGGGATGTCCGGTATTATTGTATGAAAAGGCAAAACTGCAATCCACAAAGAGCATCCGGACGTAGCTTTGCTGTTGCTCCGGGTGGTGTAGAGCAAAGTGGAGAGCCACAGTGATGGCATCCTCAGTAGATCTGTTCACCCGATATGCGAACTTGTAGGGGTCAAAATCTTGGGAGAGACAGTCCTTGATGTGCTTTAGAACCAGCCTCTCAAAGCACTTCAGATTACCGGGGTGAGGGCAACCGGGCGGTAATCATTCAGGGTGGTGATGGGAGACTTCTTCGGCACCGGGATTATTATTGCTGATTTCAGGCAGGGCGGGATGACTGCCTGGGCCAGGGAGAGATTGAAGATCCTGGTAATGGTGGAGGGGAGCTGGTGGGCGCACACTCTGAGCACCCTGCCAGGAACTCCGTCTGGGCCTGCAGCTTTCCTGGGGTTCACTGTCAGGAGCACCCCTCTGACATCATGCTCCTGTAGTAAAAGCCTAATTGTGTCTGTTAATATATCCAATAATATTCATAATGCCGACAACGTGTGCCATTGTCAACTGCCACAATTGAGATGGACAGAATAAAACATGCTTGTATTGCATTCCTAAGAATTATTCTGGGTAAAACGAAAGCGGCTGAAAAGAAAAGTTAACGGCCAAGACGAGCATGGATTGCTACAGTCAACCGAGATGTGACTTGATGACAACTTTGTGTTTGTTCGGATAATTTCAGGTAAAACATTTTGTAAATTAAAAATAATCCAAAATAAATAACAGACCCGGCAGCACTGTGGAAGAGGGGTTAGTGCGTCTGCCTCACAATACGAAGGTCCTGAGTAGTCGTGAGTTCAATGCCGGCCTCGGGATCTTTCTGTGTGGAGTTTGCATGTCCTCCCCGTGACTGCGTGGGTTCCCTCCGGGTACTCCGGCTTCCTCCCACCTCCAAAGACATGCACCTGGGGATAGGTTGATTGGCAACACTAAATTGGCCATAGTGTGCGAATGTGAGTGTGAATGTTGTCTGTCTATCTGTGTTGGCCCTGCGATGAGGTGGCGACTTGTCCAGGGTGTACACCGCCTTCCGCCCGATTGTAGCTGAGATAGGCTCCAGCGCCCCCCGCGACCCCCAAAGGGAATAAGCGGTAGAAAATGGATGGATGGATATAACAGACCCACTTTGCATTAACTTGGTGTACTTGGTCGAAGAACTTTGATGGTAGATGTATTGATAAAAAAAATACTCACTTTTGTTATACGGAGTGTTGCCTCCACATAAAACAAAAGTGAAGCTACATAAGAACAACAATCAACAACAATCAATCCTGCAGTCACAGTGTGCTGAGGTGACCTTGAATAGGTTATCTGTGATTATCCAGCGTGTCAAACTTGGGTCGGATCATTTCTGAGAGTCCATTACTCTTGGCTGGCTTGATGACCCAATGTCCACTGGGTTTATTCAGATAAACAAAGGTCACAAACAAAGCTATCTTGACTCCTATAATTTTGAAAGTCTTTCAAAGTGTAAAATGGGCTACAATTAAGTATTTCAAAAAGTCCGTATATGAGATAAGATGCGTAGTCTCTGCCACTGAGACTTGTTGATCTTGTACGGATCCTTGCATCCAATTACGGCTGTTTGCTCATAACGATGAAGGGACTTCTTATCTAATGACTCACAGTATTTGTCCATAGTATTACAGCATGTGCAATGTTATTTTCCACTGAATAGTTCGGAAATATCACGTGTAGCGCTATCATGGATGATGGCGCTCAACCTTCAAAATGGCTCCCGATATGCACTTCCGGGAAAAATCGAAATCCCTCTGTTGGCAAATGTACAAGTGACAGTTTTAAGTGTCTGTTCTTGTGTAAAATGTCACCACCTCATTTGTTAAGTCAGTCCGTCAGGCGCTGTGGCTGAAGTAATTAAACAGTGACTTATTTTTTCGTCAAACTTGATCTGATTTCACATTCTATGGATTCCCCTCAAGGACGACAAAGACTTGCAGCTGTTAACACATGCACGGCATCCTAAAAAATTTGAGAGCTGTCTATCCTCCACTCACGTCTGACATATTTTGTAACATTTTTCCAGTTAACTTGTTGATGCAAAGTAGGTTCGGGGACTAACAGCCACAGTGTTTATAAACTATTACTTCCTGGCCTCTAAACTTACTCTATGGGGATGAATAAAGGCAAAAGGAGGATGCAGTAAGCCAAGCAGAAAGAGAGAGAATGGTCAACACATGTAAGAGGAAGAATGGTCTGGGAAACATTGCTTCGTCGGTTGGATAAGAGATTGACATGTGTTTTCACTTCATTGCGTGTGGTTTAAATCTCGTTGTTGGACGCACAGCAGCTTTTGGCATGGAGTGTAATAACCCCTGTGGGAGATATGACTGAGATGTTGAGCAAAGCAAAGGTCAGCTGCACAGACAGGCTGACACGAAGACTGATTGAGGCCAATGGCTTGTGAGTGATAACAGTAATCAGGAACCCTTTGTCTGAGCTCCTGACAGCAGAAAAAGTGAAACTGACTTCCTCTACCAATAATTGGTGATACAGGATCTTGTCTAAAATCCTCCCAGAAGACTGAAAGATGTTGGCAAGGGATACCCTTGTGTGTATGACTCAAGTCCTTTGGTGTTTTAAAGGCCTACTGAAACCCACTACTACCGACCACGCAGTCTGATAGTTTATATATCAATGATGAAATCTTAACATTGCAACACATGCCAATACAGCCGGGTTAGCTTACTAAAGTGCAAATTTAAATTTCGCGCGAAATATCCTGCTGAAAACGTCTCGGTATGGTGACGTCAGCGCGTGACGTCACGGATTGTGGAGGACATTTTGGGACAGCATGGTGGCCAGCTATTAAGTCGTCTGTTTTCATCGCAAAATTCCACAGTATTCTGGACATCTGTGTTGGTGAATCTTTTGCAATTTGTTCAATGAACAATGGGGACAGCAAAGAAGAAAGCTGTAGGTGGGAAGCGGTGTATTGCAGCCGACTGCAGCAACAGAAACACAGACGGTGTTTCATTGTTTACATTCCCGGAAGATGACATTCAAGCTTTACCATTGGCCTGTAGAGAACTGGGACAACAGAGACTCTTACCAGGAGGACTTTGAGTTGGATGCGCAGATGCAGTACCGTGAGTACGCATGCAGCTGCGGCTTCCAAACATTTGATCGCTTGCCCGTACGTGCGTGCCGCTATGTGCATGTCACGTACGTAACTTTGGGGACTTTGGGGAAATATATGTGCTGTATGAACTTTGGGTAGGTGAACGGTATTTTGGGCTGTGGGATTGAGTGTGTTGTGCAGGTGTTTGAGTTGTATTGGCGGGTTATATGGACGGGAGGGGGGAGGTGTTTGTTATGCGGGATTAATTTGTGGCATATTAAATATAAGCCTGGTTGTGTTGTGGCTAATAGAGTATATATGTCTTGTGTTTATTTACTGTTTTAGTCATTCCTAGCTGAATATCAGGTCCCACCCGCCTCTCACAGCATATTCCCTATCTGAATCGCTCCCACTGCCCTCTAGTCTTTCACTCTCACTTTCCTCATCCACAAATCTTTCATCCTCGCTCAAATTAATGGGGAAATTGTTGCTTTCTCGGTCCGAATCGCTCTCGCTAGTGTGAGAGTCCAGTCCATAGTGGGGCCAGCCGGAGATCATCTTGAGTGGAGACAAGTCAGCAGCGCAGAGACGTCCCCAACTGATGCACAGATGCACGAAGGAGAGGGGGGCAGAGCAGAAAAGAGACGGCAGATCAACTGGTCTAAAAGGGGGGTCTATTTAAAGGCGAAAGCATACAAATGAGTTTTAAGATGGGACTTAAATGCTTCTACTGAGGTAGCATCTCTAACTGTTACCAGTAGGGCATTCCAGAGTACTGGAGCCCGAATAGAAAACGCTCTATAGCCCGCAGACTTTTTTTGGGCTCTGGGAATCACTAATAAGCTGGAGTTCTTAGAACGCATATTTCTTGCCGGGACATAGTGTACAATACAATCAGCAAGATAAGGTGGTGCTAGACCGTTTAGTATTTTATACGTAAGTAGTAAAACCTTAAAGTCACAGGAAGCCAGTGCAGGTGAGCCAGTATAGGCGTAATATGATCAAACTTTCTTGTTCTTGTCAAAAGCCTAGCAGCTGCATTTTGTACCAACTGTAATCTTTTAATGCCAGACATAGGGAGGCCCGAAAATAATACGTTACAGTAATCAAGACGAGACGTAACGAACGGATGAATAATGATCTCAGCGTCGCTGGTGGACAAAATGGAATGAATTTTAGCGATATTACGGAGATGAAAGAAGGGTCTTTTCGTAACACTCTTAATCTGTGACTCAATATGAGTATGAGCTGCAACACATTGTTTCCCATACTGTATATTCATTTATTTGTGGCGTGCAGCCACAAGTAAATTCAAGGTTGTCACAAGTTAAAAAAAATTAAAAAATTGGAAACCCCTCCCTTTTTTGTTTTTTTTAAGATTTTGCGATACAGAAATTAACACTTCAGCTACCAGTTGATACTTGTGCTTCCATGTCTTTCAATCATGTTCCATAAAACACTGTTTTGTTGAAAAATTAAGAGTTTGATGTTCAAGCAACCAATTTCCATAGATAGTCAGCATCCACACAGAGCGGGTGCAGAAGACTCATTGAGGGGTACAAAGTCAACGGTCAGTATTCGTTTCTACAGAGTTTGGTGAACACTTCTGCTTTTGATAAACTTTTGTCTAAATTTGCCATGCTAATTTTTGTTAGCCAGTCAAAAAGCTGGTCTATTGTACGTTAGCATTAAGCTAGCGGCATTAGCAGGACCGACTTAACCTAACGGAGGTCCCTGGGGCTGAGGGGGTTTTGGGGCTCTCCGAACCTGAAAACCCTCCCGCCCCTGCCCGTACCTCAACACCCGTCCCCAAACCCCGTCCCCCACCCGCCCGTAAACGCAGTTTGAAAATAAAAAAAATCATGATTTCAACTTACAGAACAGAAACGATATAAAATGATTTCACATTTCAAAAATAATTTTGTTCATGAATACATCTCCTTCGCAACAAGCGCATGCACGTCTGTGCGAGTGCAATTGAAGCCAGTCAATTTCAAGTATAGTGCTGGCGATCCAGGAGACGGCTTGACTGTCAATCACTGGAAATGTGGGGTCAGGGGGATTGACTCCGGTCATGTGCATGCACATTGGTGTTCCTGTGTACTTCCTCCAGGATAGGACAGACTGTTTTTATCACACATTGGGGAAATTCCACAGGTGCATAAAAGTTTGAGAACCACTGCTTAAAGGCCTACTGAAATGATTTTTTTTAAATTTAAACGGGGATAGCAGATCCATTCTATGTGTCATACTTGATCATTTCGCGATATTGCCATATTTTTGCTGAAAGGATTTAGTATAGAACAACGACGATAAAGTTCGCAACTTTTGGCTGCTGATAAAATAAAAAGCCTTGCCTGTACCGGAAGTAGCGTGACGTCACAAGTTGAAAGTCTCCTCACATTTCCCCATTGTTAACACCAGCAGCGAGAGCGATTCGGACCGAGAAAGCGACGATTACCCCATTAATTTGAGCCAGGATAAAAGATTTGTGGATGAGGAATGTGAGAGTGAAGTATTAGAGTCCAGTGCAGGACGCATCTTTTTTCGCTCTGACCGTAACTTAGGTACAAGGGCTCATTGGATTCCACACTCTCCTTTTTCTATTGTGAATCACGGATTTGTATTTTAAACCACCTCGGATACTATATCCTCTTGAAAATGAGAGTCGAGAACGCGAAATGGACATTCACAGTGACTTTTATCTCCACGACAATACATCGGTGAAGCACTTTAGCTACGGAGCTAACGTGATAGAATCTGGCTTAACTGCAGATAGAAACAAAAGAAATAAACCCCTGACTGGAAGGATAGACAGAAAATCAACAATACTATTAAACCATGGACCTGTAACTACACGGTTAATGCTTTCCAGCCTGGCGAAGCTTAACAATGCTGTTGCTAACGACACCATTGAATCTAACTTAGCTACGGACCTCGACAGAGCTATGATAAAAACATTAGCTCTCCACCTACGCCAACCCTTATCTGCTCATCAACACCGAAGCTCACCTGCGTTCCAGCGATCGACGGAGCGACGAAGGACTTCACCCGATCATCGATGCGGTCGGCGGCTTGCGTCGGATAGCGCGTCTGCTATCCAAGTCAAAGTCCTCCTGGTTGTGTTGCTGTAGCCAGACGCTAATACACCGATCACATCTACAGCTTTCTTCTTTGCAGTCTCCATTGTTCATTAAACAAATTGCAAAAGATTCACCAACACAGATGTCCAGAATACTGTGGAATTTTGCGATGAAAACTGAGCTTTTTGTATTGGATACAATAACGTCCCAATACTTCCGTTTCAACCATCGACGTCATGCGCATACGTCATCATACCTAGACGTTTTCAACCGGAAGTTTCGCAGGAAATTTAAAATTGCACTTTATATGTTAACCCGGCCTGCGATGAGGTGGCGACTTGTCCAGAGTGTACCCCGCCTTCCGCCCGATTGTAGCTGAGATAGGCTCCAGCGCCCCCCGCGACCCCAAAGGGGAATAAGCGGTAGAAAATGGATGGATGTTAACCCGGCCGTATTGGCATGTGTTGCAATGTTAAGATTTCATCATTGATATATAAACTATCAGACTGCGTGGTCGGTAGTAGTGGGTTTCAGTAGGCCTTTCAGGTCATCTAGCAGCTCTAAAATTATATTGCTGAATAGAGAATATGAATTTGACAGTCTATATACAGTATGTTGACAAATATATGTAGGATGGAGCTTTGGCGCAATTGTCATGTGTGTAACTTTCAGTTTGCATGCACTTTTCAAACGTACTAATAAATAAAGACGCAAAAATTGCGGTCGCAGGAGAGTTATATTCTTGATTAATCAAACTGCGTGTGCAGAATAATTATCAGTATATTTGCATCCTCTCCTCTCAGTATTATGACTGTTCTGATCATCAGCATATATTCTGCATATTCATGAAGACAGACACGCTAAATGGATCCTGCTCACTAAAGTGACACCATCTCCTCTCTGCACACTTTGTAGATCAGCTTTGCATGTGCTATCAAGTTTGCACATGTTTTAGTACACGCAAACCTGTAGTAGATCCCGCCCTAAGTGTAGATTCCGTTTCAAGTAGTTCACTGCCTGAAAAAGAACACAACAGGAGAGCATGTTTAATAAATCACTTTCAAAGTATTGTGGTTCTCCATCAGATTCTACCATCAAGTGTCACCACAGTAAATTGTATTTTCAAATTTGCAACATTTTTATGGTTTAGTCTATGTGCCAGATGCCCTTCATGACACAATCCCCCATTCATCTAGGCTTAGGACCTGTACGAATGATGAAATATTTGGCGTGTCAGGTTAATATGTTGTCTTCCAGACATTTAATGACATAAATCCAAATAACTGCCTTCACATTTTTACCAGAGAAAGAACAGATCAGTGTTGTCAGTCAGAAACGGAGGTAATGTTGGAAAGCACTTTCAGTGTGGTTATTGCAGAAAGAGGACAATATTAACTGCTTTCCACGTACTTGGGGAAAAAAAAAATTAACTCTGAAAATAATGTTTTAAAATCAATAAACCATTTTGATTTTGTGAGCAGTCTGCACTATTTTAGTATGAAACGCATCCCTTTGATGTATTAACTTTACGTAACAACTTTTGTGAGGGGTGACAAGAAAATAAAACACATTTACTGCTCGCTTTATGACTGATGGCAATTCAGAAGCACCAGTGAACAAATTGAGGAAACATTAAGGAAGAAAAGCAAGGCATTGAGGTTAGTGCTTTTTTGGTCTCTTGTCATTTGAACATCAATGACGTTTTTTTTTTTTTTTTTTAATGATAAAGACCTGTTCCATTCACTACAATATTACGGTGTATTTTGTGCTCTACGAGGGCACTAATGGAGCACACAGGCAATTTTTGAACCATACAAAAACAAATGGAAAAATAGGAAAGATAAATTGGAATGATTCACCTTGAATATGTGATTATGGCAGCTGAGTACAGAAGTGATGTTGAGGAGCACGGATTGAACCCCCCGAATGACCCAAAAGACCCATAATGAGAATGAGCTGAGGGCTTTGAGTCTTTTCACACACTTCACTGTATTCAAGTCTTTGCTTTGCATGCCCCTTTTTTTACAGTGTTGAGCTGTGCATGTTTCATCTCTCAAAATATATCAACTTACACTGGCCTTATTCAAGTTTGTGGACATTGCAGACCTATGTTTTGGGCCAATGTTCAGTACAATTTACTTCAAAAAGGTAAACGTTGTGAGGAAAGAATGCACTCGGAGTGTACCATCTGTCAGTCTTGCAAGAGCAAGTCTGTGCTCCGCTTTGATCCACCTTCTTCATGCATGAAACCAAGATGTGTATATATATATATATATATATATATATATATATATATATATATATATATATATATATATATATATATATATATATATATATATATATATATATATATATACATATACATATATATATGTGTGTGTATATATATATATATATATACATATATATATACATTAATATATATATATATATGAATATATATATATATATATATATATATATATATATATATATATATATATGTATGTGTGGGGAAAAAATCACAAGACTATTTCATCTCTACAGGCCTGTTTCATGAGGGGGTTCCCTCAATCATCAGGAGATTTTAATGGGAGCATTCACATACCATGGTTTATATAGGGCACAGAGTGGGTGGGTACAGGCTGGCGTAGGGGCGTGGTGATTGGCTCATGTGTTACCTAGGAGGTGTTTCCGTCTGTGGCGGCATGCTGTTACAATTTCGCTGCGCCTGTTGAGGGATGACAGGTCTGGACGGTAAATAATAAACAGTTTCTCTTTCAAGCATAGGTTGCATCTTTTATTACCACTATTGTAAGGTGTGCTGGATGCAAGAATTTGCCATGTTATTGAATATTCAACATTATTGTCTTTGAGGTCCCAAATGTGTTTGCTGAGTTCTGTGGTATTCCGCAGGTTTTGGTTCCTGAAAGAAGACTTGTGATTGTTCCATCTGGTTTTGAACTCTCCCTCGGTTAATCCTACATATGTGTCGGATGTGTTAATGTCCTTGCGTGTTACCTTAGATTGGTAGACAACTGATGTTTGTAAGCACCCCCCGTTGAGAGGGCAATCAGGTTTCTTGCGGCAGTTGCAGCCTTTGTTGGTTTTGGAGTCGCTCTGTCCGGGGGCCGACGGCTCATTTGCAATTGTTTTGTTGTGGTTTGAGATAATTTGTCGTATATTGTTCATACAGCTGTAGCTCAATTTAATGTTGTTCTTGTTGAATACTTTTCTTAGGGTGTTGTCTTTGGGAAAGTGTTTGTCAATCAGATTGAGGAATTTGTGTCCAATGTTAGTTGAGACGTTTTTGCTGTATGGGGGGTTGTACCAGATGATGTCGTTTCGTTTTCTGTTCTTTTTTGGTTGGTTTCCTGGCGTGGGTTCATAGGTGAGGGTGAAATTGTATCCGCTTTCATCAAGGGCTTTTTGGTACGGGGGGGTTGCTTGGTCAAATTCAGCTTTGCTAGATGACAGCATCGATAGCCTTTTATTAATTCCGGTAGGTATTCTTTTCGTGGTGGTGGGTGGGTGGTTGCTGTCATGGTGCACGTATTGGAGTGTTGTGTTGGGTTTCGTGAATGGTTGGTAGCTGTTATTTCTCAGGTTGAAAGTGACGTCAAGGAAGTTGACGGTTTGCTTGTTGGCTTCAATCGTGATCCGTAGGCCGTTCTCTTTGAAAATTTGGCATATGCGCTTCTTGGTATTCTCGCTGCTCCTTGGCGAGGCGCGACACACTGCCAGTCCGTCATCACGGTAAATACCAAGGTTCAGATTGAGGCTAGCGAGCTGGGAGAGGAGGAAACTCCCAACGAGTTCACACGTTTCTGCTCCGTCAAAACTTCCCATAGTGACGTCAAATGTTGCATTGTTCTTTTTTTGCCATGGTGTACTGTTGTGGATGAGAATGGAGTTTTTTGCGTGGATGATGATGTTTCTTTCGTTGCCTGTGATTGAGTCGTAGTCTATATATATATATATATATATATACATATATACATAAATATATATATATATACATACATATACATATATATATATATATATATATATATATATATATATATATATATATATATATATATATATATATATATATATATATATATATATATATATATATATATATATTTAATCTTTAATGATTTAGGCTGACATATGAAACAAAATAAACTCAAACTCTGACCCCGTGATCTGTTTTTATAGCAAAGCCACCGACTGACTCAGGGTTTCTTCTCGGATAATTTGCTTCTCTTTGCCGCCACTTTCTAATCTACATCAGCTCTTTTACATCAAAAAGGAGCACTGAATGAGTTTGACCATAGCTGAGTGGTCACCTTCAAATGACAAGCTTCATCCATCAACCGAATATTGCATTATTGCTTTTATGTCTATCTCCTCTCCTTGCTGTCACTCTCCTCATAACCCCTTTTGCTTTTATCCAGCCATTATTTATTTCTATCCTCCCTCCTCATCTTAAGATAACTACCCTCTTCCTGTCTCCTTTGCTTTATCTGTGGGTGTTTGCTGCCTCATGGCTGGCCTGCTTATAGAATTTATACTATCTACTTTGTCAGATGTTGACTAGAGGATGCTAGGGCCTGCACTCTTCATGCAGAGTGCTCCTTTGGGAGGCTGTGAACAACACTTTTTTTTTTTGTTTTAACATCCTTTATCCGCACGGTGCAAGAGCGTAGTGGATGTGAATGAATGCACAGATTGATCGAGTATGCCAACATGACTTGGTTAAAGTGAGGATTGCTACAGATGGAACATATTTTTTCTCCAATCAATCAGGACTTTTATAGCCATAGTGGACTGGTAAATAACCCTTCCACACTGTTGTCTTCCCCAGCAGGATTGCATTTGATGCTGACTGACTGTGTTTGTGTGCTTCCAGGACTAAAATCCATTTCTTTGACAACTGAGACTGCTTTGGCGGGGGTAATGAAAAGTGCAATGGAGGGTGACTGCAGGAGAAGCAATCAGGTGGGTTCAAGATTCAAGATTCAAGATTGTTTATTGTCATATGCACAGTTAAACAGACAGTTTGCCGTACAATGAAAATCTTACTTTGCTAGTCCACCCTTCAACAAGTCACACGGTACTTAATAAAAATGTATATACAAGGCACAGTAAGTAACACATACTTGCCAACCTTGAGACCTCCGATTTCGGGAGGTGGGGGGTGGAGGGTGGCGGGGGGCGTGGTCGGGGGTGGGGTGGGGGCGTGGTTGGGGGCGTGGTTAAGAGGGGAGGAGTATATTTACAGCTAGAATTCACCAAGTCAAGTATTTCATACATATATATATATATATATATATATATATATATATATATATATATATATATATATATATATATATATATATAAGAAATACTTGACTTGGTGAAGTCAAGTATTTCATATATATATATATAGTCAAGTATTTCATATACATATTCATATATATATATATATATATATAGTCAAGTATTTCATATACATATATATATATATATATATATATATATGTATATATATATATATATATATATTTATATATATTAGAAATACTTGACGTTCAGTGAATTCTAGCTATATATATATATATATATATACATATATATATATATATATATATATATATATATTTATTTTATTATATATATATATATATATATATATATATATATATATATATATATATATATATATATATATATATATATACAGTATATATAAAAGAAATGCTTGAATTTCAGTGTTCATTTATTTACACATATACACACACACACAACACTCATCTACTCATTGTTGAGTTAAGGGTTGAATTGTCCATCCTTGTTCTATTCTCTGTCACTATTTTTCTAACCATGCTGAACACCCTCTCTGATGATGCATTCTGCTTCGTCTCCTTGTTGTGTGGGCAGTTGTGCACTGCACTCTCTAAAAGCCGTAGATGTTATTGTCACATATGCATGTACAGTAGAGGGCAGTATTGTCCTGTTTAAGAGTGTCACAACATTGCTGTTTACGGCAGACATACTGCTTTACGGTAGACAAAACGTGACTGCTGTTGTTGTGTGTTGTTGCCGCGCTGGGAGGACGTTAATGAAACTGCCTATCAATAAACCTGGAGGGGGCGTGGCCTCCAGCTCCACCAGAATTTCGGGAGATTTTCGGGAGACAATTTGTCCCGGGAGGTTTTCGGGAGAGGCGCTGAATTTCGGGAGTCTCCCGGAAAATCCGGGAGGGTTGGCAAGTATGAAGTAGCATAACATTATCGCACATTCTGATTGACAGTCAACAGTATAAATATGGAGGTGACATTTGGTCACAGCAGCAGTTAAAGTGTATTTAGTGATCAAAAGTGAAAAGTGTCTACAGGGATGGTTCACAGTTCGGGGGTGGTCATGGTAGCTGTCTTTTGTTCAAAAAGATAAAAGTAAAACGGGGGGGAACACTGGGTAACTCACAGCAGCTTATTTTACCGTGGTCTCTCAATCACTGCGGGGTACCGACTAAATCACTCAGTGCTCCAGAATGAAATATTTTTACATCGCATATCAGCGGTTCAACCTATCGGACAATTAATCACCTAAGATAAGCAAATGTATCCGAATAATAATAGTCGGTGAAAGAAAGACATTTTAGACTATTTTTTTCTCCAGTTTCCAGAGGACCACAGAGATGCTGATGAAAGCTCAGAGAAAACCCTCAGCAAGGCTTCCAAATCCCCCCAGAAGAGCAACAAGAGGCCCAAGACGATACCTGTCAGAGTCACTTTGCTTGACGGCTCAGACTACGAGACCGCAGTCGAGGTATGTTTCCGTTCTCAAGTGTTGGATTTCTTATTGAGATTTATGACTTTTGATTAGGGTTGCAAAATTCCGGGAATATTCAAAGTTGGAAACTTTCCATGGGAATTAACGGGAATATATGGGAATTAACGGGAATTCATGGGAAATTCATGGGAATAAACATTGAATGCAACATGCTAGATCTTGCAGCATGATTATTAGCTAAAACAACCTGATTTAATGCAAATTCAGTAGAATTTCAACCCTCTACTGCGCATTCCTCCATCACATGCCCAGATAATTCCCAACATGCTACACACTACAGCAGGGCTATTGATGCCACACTAGTATTTGAGCCCAAGGACTTCATCCAGTCAGGTAAGTTTTGATGATATTACTGGGGTAAATATATTTGATCTATGGTATTTAAGTTTAATAGAGATGTAATTGCTTGTTACTGTATGACTGTAGACTACTCCAGCAGACTTCCACTCAAGCTAGCTAGCTGTTCCTGTACTTGTTAAAAGATGTTGGGGCCAATATCTCTAGCTAGCTAGGTTTATGTACCACCACAGTCTCATAATGAACCGAAAATATTTCTCCGTTAGCCGTGATGCTAATTTTCTCTATGTTAAATCCCATTAATTTATGCTAACAACGTTATCGATCCGAATTGACTTTTTTTGTTATCTGTAAAGTTCAACTAGCAAACTAAATCAAAACGTGCAGTTTCCTCCGCTTTCTGTTCTGCTAGCCATTCTGTTGTCATACAATAATGTAGGTTATAGTTTGATTTAGCATGCTGATTGAGTGTTCATTTATTCATTTAGCCTATTTCTATTAATTTGTCCATCAGTAAAATATTTTTAAAGACTGCTCCAATTGTTTAGCTGACTATTTATATCTGTGTGTGGCATTGCGTTAGTGTTTTACAAGCTTCTCAACTTATACGGTGTCCAACTTTAAATAATCAAAAAATTGTCAAAATTTCCAAATTTCCCGAGATTAACTTCCCTTGGTAAATTTCCGGAAAGTTCCCGGAAATTTACCGGAAACTTTCCACCCCTTTGAACCCTACTTTTGATTAACCCCGTCATGTGCTGAGATTCCCATCATTGCCAAAACTAGATCAAACTACGTGAGACTTGAACTTTGTTGATGTAAGCAATCTGATGATTACCTGTTTATTTAATTCAGAGGTAACATATGCATATGTAAGACTTTCCTTGTAGAACCTATACAGGCAGTGCAGTTTGGCTACAATTTAAATGGTTAGTTATTTCATACGAAAGGAACCAACACAATTAAAACTGTTCTGTATAACGGTGAGGTAACAAGTACTGCGTGGGTTATCCTAGGGTGGATGTGGAAACATTGCAATCACATTGGTTAACAGAAAATAGTCAGTGCAGTACAAGAATAGGAATATAATGAGACTAACATAAAACTAACTTCTTACACAGAAATGTACAGACACAAAAGGCGTCGTCATTTTATGACGTCAGAGCACCTACACAGCTATAGCTGCCCCACCATCACAGAGTGCAAAACCCAAGTCAAATTAGTGTCTACGCTTTCAAACCATATCATGGTTAGCTCAACAGAAATGTATTGTTCAGTGTAATGCTCGTCGCTGGATTGTGTATGCTTCTGACTGACTTGAAACATGTGTTTGCAAATGGGCAGATGGTGCCACAAACAAACTTGATTTGACTGCAAATAACTGCCTAGAGCAGGGGTGTCAAACTCAAATACAGAGTGGGCCAAAATTTAAAACTGAACAAAGCCGCGGGCCAAGGTTGAACAAATTAACCTTTTAATAGGGACCCAAACAAGTTTTGCATTGAATATTGAACAAGCAAGGCTTATATAACTTTATAGTGACATGCAAAATCGAGCTTCAAATAATAATAATAATAATAAAAAAATATCAATGGCATATCAAATACAATTTAAATAAAAATTGAATGCCTCTTTTCTATTTGCAGCCTTCTGAGGTAAATATCAACATTAACTTTTTCCACAGGCTAATAAATTAGAAAATAAAATAATGAATAAATCAACCATTCAGGACTTTAAACTGCTCAGTTTGCAACACACTGATCTAATCTGATGTGCCCAAGCCAGATACCTGCCATCTTTTCTTGGATGCTAGTTCATTAATGTCGGGGCTCAGGCTTTGAGCTGAGGCATCTTTCATTATCGAACAAAGTTGTTCATCAGTCATTATACCTCGTAGTGCACCCGGACCACAGTCTTGGGGGCGTGCTTTAAAGGCACTGCGTTCATCGTCCCCCACGAGCTGTCGTCACGTCTGCTTTTCATCCATTCCAACAACGTGCCGGCCCGATCACAAAATATGTGCGGCTTCAGCACGCACACACGTAAATGCAATGCATACTTGGCCAATAGCGATACAGGTTACGCTGAGGGTGGCCGTATAAATAACTTTAACACTGTTAGAAATATGCGCCACACTGTGAATCCACACCAAACAAGAATGACAAACACATTTTGGGTGAACATCCGCAGAGTAACACAACATAAACACAACAAAACAAATGCCCAGAATCCCATGCAGCCCTAACTCTACCGGGCTGCAATATACACCCCCGCTACCACCAACCCCCTCCGTGCGTTGGTCGAGGCGAGCAGGGTTGGGGGGGCGGGGTTTGGAGGTAGCGGGGTGTATATTGCAGCCCGGAAGAGTTAGGGCTGCATGGGATTCTGGGTATTTGTTTTGTTGTGTTTATGTTGTGTTACTGTGCGGATGTTCTCCAAAAATGTGTTTGTCATTCTTGTTTGGTGTGGATTCACAGTGTGGCGCATATTTCTAACAGTGTTAAAGTTATTTATACAGGCACCGTCAGTGTAACCTGTATCGCTGTTGGCCAAGTATGCATGGCATTCACGTGTGTGTGCGTGCTGAAGCCGCACATATTATGTGACTGGGCCAGCATTCGCTAAACTGGGTGAAAAGCAAACGTGACGATTTTTGGAAGGGGCACTGAAATTTGAGTCTCCCAGGAGGGTTGGCAAGTATGAGAATTAGCGGTGAATGCGGTGTTACCGCGGCACCGCCGCTGATTATAATCGGCGGGCCAGCTCTAGTGTTAATTTGATATCGCCTCAAGGGCCAAGTGAAATTACACGGCGGGCCAAATTTGGCCCGCGGGCCAGAGTTTGACACCCATGGCCTAGAGTATCTATGGTCAACATAAAACATATAGAAATGGTGCTGGCACATACTCTGCCACTGAAGACTGAAACTGAAGACCACTTGTTCATGCATTTTGAGCGCTTATCCGTGCAAATGATCCACTGTCCATCCCTAAGATTTTGGTCATCCTCAATGATTTAGATACTATCAAATCCTACTAGGAGAATTTACATGTTTGCTTTTTTAGGTCACATATATTACCATTGTTGTACATCATCTTTTGTTACCCTCCATAAAGTAGTTTGCTGACATGGATGCAAGACAAAGAAAACACAAACAGACTATAATTTTAGTTTGAAATTGGCGCAGACACATTACAACACCGGAACAAACAGGGCAAGGCATTCCTCAATGGGACTGACTGCAGTACCTTTGTTGCATGCCCAAGCAAACTTGAGACACAGCTTTGCTGACATTGGAATTCCAATTAAATGTGATCAAAACACTGCGAGATAGCTATAGAAAAAAAAGAAGCTTTGAAGGACTGCAACAGAGCAAGCATAGTTTCAGTTCAAGTAAAATTTAGTCACTTCCAAAGGAAAACATGCACCCAATCAGGTACGCAATGTTTATTGTATAGTTATTGTGGATGAAAAAACTGATAATCAACCTACTCTGTATTTTACTACCTCATTGTTTACATTCTTTTGGGTGTAGAAATGGATTTCTAAATGTGTAGTTAACAAAACTTTTAAAAGTTAGACAGACCTGTTTTTTTCAATTTGCTGGGGTTATTGCATTATGAGTCGTGCAACGTGCAGACACGTAATTAGATGAACTTTTTCGAAAGCTTTTAGTGTTACACCATTAGAAGAAAAACACACCGCAGCCTCCAACTAAACACATCTGTCTTTAATTGCCGTCACATTGTGATAGCACTCAAAGGCCCCGTTTACGCTGCACACCAAATCTGCTCCAAAGTGCTTCAAATCGGATCTTTTAGCATCAGATTCAGGCCAGTCAAAATCTGATTGGAATCTG
Source organism: Nerophis lumbriciformis (assembly GCF_033978685.3). Lineage (NCBI taxonomy): Eukaryota > Metazoa > Chordata > Actinopteri > Syngnathiformes > Syngnathidae > Nerophis > Nerophis lumbriciformis. The sequence continues at coordinate 17,219,554 of NC_084548.2, forward strand.
ATCTTTTCCAATGTGACTTTAGTCTAAACGCAATGCGACCTAAATTCGACACGTATGTGACTTTTTCGTCATCTTTGGGTGAGCTACGTCATGCGGCAAAAGACGCAGTCCGCCAGCGGAACCACACAGGAAGTCCTTCATACCGACAGCCATCAGACTGTATAATGCATATGTTCCTTTTTGACTGAACTTAAATGTGTAATAGACTGTATTTATATTATTCACATGTGAATAATGCTGTATAATAGACTGTATTTATATTATTCACATGTGAATAATGCTGTATATTAGACTGTATTTATATTATTCACATGTGAATAATGCTGTATAATAGACTGTTTTTATATTATTCACATGTAAAAAATACCTAAGTGTTTATTGTTTATTGTGAGTGAACTGTGGTGCTGAATTTCCCCCAGGGATTAATAAAGTACTTTATATTCTATTCTATTCTATTCTATCACAACATCCGGTTTCGGTGAACAAAGTCTATTTTCCATGGCTGGGCTTTTCAGTGCATCACAAGTCAATAGTGCGCAAATAATAGGCTATATCTAATAAATATTGTGATTCTGAAGAAATAGAGATTGTTGAAGGGCTGGAATTGACATTGTGGCGCATTTGCTTACATGTGAGTTGAAAAATATAGCTTTGATCCACGCTGATGTCGTCGTCATCATCATCATCATCATTTCTTTTTATTCCTTTCATGAAAATGCATATATACAAGCCACGTGCAGTACACACTTTCATTGTTTTTTGTTTCTTATACATTTCCATGATCAGAAAGGAGCAGATGGAAGAATAGTATTCTTATATTTATCTGCCCCCTTTTTTAACACAAATTATTGTAGATGACTTTATCACTCTTCCCTCCACCAACACTCGATTTCCAACGTAGTTTTTAATTTTTTCTTTAAGCATTTTCACAATGACACGTCCAACCAAAATCAAAAATCAGTTTAATATTAATCCAGTTGTCTCTTTTTGTAACTCTTTTTAAATTAAAAAATATTCTTGCAACTTTTTAAGTCTTTCTTTAGAGAATTCCATGCTTTCACACCAGCAACAGACAAGCACATTTGTTTCAAATTTGTTCGCGCTCTTGTATGTTTAAAGTTATACGGCCTTCTGTCATTCTCATCTTCAGACGTGAACACGAATAACTTTTGTAAGTCCTTCGGAAGAACTTTATTTCTAGCTTTTAACATCACTAATAGAGTATGCAATTCTACAATGTATTTTACTTTTAATAATCCTGACCTAATGAAGAGTGGATTTGTGTGGTCTCTGTATCCTACTTTAAAAATAATATGAATTGCTCTTTTCTGTAAAAGAAATAAAGGCATTATGTTGCTGTAATATGCATTTCCCCATATTTCTACACAATCATTGAAATAAGGTAGAATAATTTTTTATTTTTTAATTTATTTATTTTTATTTTTTAAAATTTATTTTAAATTTATTTTTTTTGTCCTGTCCAAATTCTCAGGCAAATCATATAGTTGATGTAGATGCCCATATCAGCTGTTCAGATTTACTTTACAAAAGAGACGTGTAATATACTTCTCTTGTTGCCTTATTTGTATTTGACTTTATTAAATGTATTTATATTATCATTTGGTGCAGCCTGGCCGGAGCAGGAGGGGATAGAAAGAGAAAAACAAGAAGACAGAGGGGGGAATTGTGGGGAAAAGAGGGGGATAAGACAGAGAGACAAAAACAACAACAGCAAACACAACAACAACAATAGAGCAACATCAGCAAATACGACATGTACAAATATGATGGTAAAAGTGATAGCAAATAAGCAGTTAGCGAAAATAAAAAAGAATACAGAAATGACAATGAGCATTATTACACTACAAATGGAGCAATACAAATACCTATAGAAATAGCGCTATTGATAATGAACAATACCAATAATTTACCTCTATTATCAACAATACAGTTGTTCAAAGGCAACAATACATATATGTAATGATAACCTGAGATACGAAAGAATGCAGAAAAATGGAGGGGGAGAAAGAGAAGCAACCTACATTAACCTTGTAGATTGTTATAGTAACAATAGGTTAAGCTTTGTCAGTGTGCCATGTGTTATACCCAGTTTACCCAAGGGCAACATAGTTAATATAGGTTTGATGAAAAGTGATTATGTGCATGAGTGTATGTATGCATATGTACTTGTATATGTACAGAATGTGTATATGTGTTTGTACAGTGAGTGTATATGTACATAATGTGTAGATGTGTTTGTACAGTGAAGGTATATGTACAGTATGTGTATGTGTATGTCATACTTGCCAACCTTGAGACCTCCGATTTCGGGAGGTGGGGGCGTGGTCGGGGGTGGGGCGGGGGACGTGGTTGGGGGCGTGGTTAAGAGGGGAGGAGTATATTTACAGCTAGAATTCACCAACTGGAGTATTTCATTCATATATGTATATATATATATATATGTATGAAATACTTGACTTTCAGTGAATTCTAGCTATATATATATATATATATATATATATATATATATATATATATATATATATATATATATATTTTATTATATATATAAATAAAAGAAATACTTGAATTTCAGTGTTCATTTATTTACACATATACACACACATAACACTCATCTACTCATTGTTGTACTTGAAAGTACAATGCAATACAATTCCGGGGCAATGGCACCTATCAAATACACAGTAATGAAAACACAGTTGTTCTACTAACTGTACTGTGTGTTATGAGAGTAGAGTATGTGTGTGTGTGGCCCTTTAATAGGTGACAGCATGTGAGGTGAGGGACGTCAGTGAGTGTGTGGGCGAGAGAAGAGAGGGAGCGGTAGCGCGGGTGCGGGGAGGCACTAGTTGGTTTTGTGTTGGATTGGCTGTGTGCAAGCAATCAATAAAGCAAGATTTGCAACTAATCGCTGGACTCATCATTCACCCTAAAGTCGTCCGCTGTGAAAGGTGTTGCCCCGAGCATACATCGGCCCTGGAGAAGTGTCTCCCCTGCGCTCTTAGACTATGGTCTCGTTCTTCTGCTTCGTCTCCTTGTGTGCGCACACTGGACTCAGGTCCGCATGGAGCTGGAGGGGGTGTGGCCTCCAGCTCCGGCTGAATTCCGGGAGATTTTCGGGAGAGGTGCTGAATTTCGGGAGTCTCCCGGAAAAAAACCCCGGGAGGGTTGGCAAGTATGGTGTATGTAGATGTATATAATGAACAATACCAATAATTTACCTCTATTATCAACAATACAGTTGTTCAAATGCAACAATACATATACGTAATGATAACTTGAGGTAGAATAATTGAGCAATATAACATTCTCATTGTATTATACGGGAAACTATATTTAACCTTGTTCAAAATAAATAAGCTTTTAGATACCTTATTTTTTGTCCGTGTCTCCTCTACTCAACATCCATAACAGGATTAGAACCCTCCCAAATATATTACACTTTATACATTCATTCACACATTATATTACTTTAATTTATTTTTCTGTGAAAAAAACACTCATTTTTAAGGTGTGGCGACTTTTATTTTATTTTGTCGTAGTAGTAGAAGCGACTTCCTTGTCCATTTACGGAATTCGTTCAACTTCCTTTGTTTTTTCACTTAATCGAATTGCGCATGCAAGTAACGCCGAGGCCACATTGGGGCCTGTGCACATTTTCACTGGGGTCTGATAAAGATCACATGTTACTCGCAGTGTGAATAGTCAGATGGAAAAAAATTTGATTTTGAAAAAAAAAACAGATTTGGGCCACTTTGGCCTAACCTGACTCTCGCCAGATCCTTGTAGTTCACTGAGCTCCGCACAAGGATCTGGGCTCGAGGGGAATGCAAACTCCTTCAAGATAGCAAAAAATAATAAACCAATCAGGATTGCCGGGTGGGGTTTCATAGATGTGACGTAGCGCTGAAGCGACTGTTTGATTCAAACAACACAGCGAGGAGTCGTGTGCTGACATTGATTCTGCTATTGCAACTTAGCATATTCGACACGGTCTCTCCAGAATGTTCAACAATTTCAAAACAAGTTCTGTTAAACTTTCGTCTATGCTTTTTTCGTTGGCGGCTTTGTGAAATGTTTTTTTGCTGTCCCCAATGAAGCCTTTTATTCGCATATTTTCTTTGCACAAACGACATTGATCGTCTACTGACATTGCTGTGTTGTTTCAGTAAAAGTTCTCTAACTTTTCGCTCTGTCGTTATCCAATATGCCGGCTGTTCTGTTCTTTCCCAGCGTCGCTCTCATCAGCGTCACGACTTGATTTCGATGCGAGTGGTTGAAGTAGCATGTCATTCAAGATAACGGACAAGTGGTTTATCCAATCACATACAATGATTTTTTTTACAAGGCCCCGCCTTCTGAAATACATCTCCTATTGAGAAGTCCCAGATCCTTGTGTGGAGCTCAGCGAACTACACTGCAAAGTGGTCAAAAACAAGAAAACAAAAATACAAAAATTAGGGGTATTTTATTTGAACTAAGCAAAATTATCTGCAGATTTTTGCTGGGGGTTGTCAATAAATGAAATGTAGGTGTAAGTGAGACCTACATAGAGGTTTTTGTTTCATGTCTCTAAGACATTCCTACTGGAAATTACAGGCAGTTTTTTCTGAGTTTTCTTCCTAGGAGCAGTTGTGTCTGTGTTTTCTACCTAGGGGGCACTAGAGCGCAATTTTGAGTTTTGGGGTTGGTTTTTTTTATTACATCACAATTTTTGCCAGTCCTGATGTGTGTGTCCAGTTTGGTGAGTTTTGAAGCAGGGGGTCAAATTACAGCTCAAAGAGGCAAAAGTGACTGTTTTTAGTAAACTTTTGTACTGAAGGGGGAATTGCCAACTTCCTGTTGATTTTTGAAGGATGTCAATGTATAAAATGTAGGTCTAAGTCAGACCTACATAGAGGTTTTTGTTTCATGTCTCTACGACATTCCTACCAGAAGTTACAATAAGTTTTGTCTGTGTTTTTTCCTAGGGGGCACTAGAGCGCAATTTTGAGTTTTGGATTTTGGTTTTTTTATTAGATGGTAATTTTTGCCAGTCCTGATGTGTGTGTCAAATATGGTGAGTTTTGAAGCATGTTAAGGGGGTTAAATTACAGCCCAAAGAAGCGGCGGAATAATAATAATAAAACGCACAAAATACAATAGGGTCCTCTGTCCCAAAGAGACATTGCGGTCCCTAATTAGCTAACCTCAATGAACCCAAAAATACCTTCAAATAAGTATATTCTCACTAATAACAAGTGCACTTTTCTTGGTAGAAAAAAAATGAGACCTCTTTGCTCAATATGTTGAAAAATATTCTTAAATTAAGTAAATTGTAGTGCCATTATCTTGACATAATGATATGCGCTCGGCATCACATTTCTTGAAACCAGCAAACTTATACTAAAAACTAATGTATTTTTCTTAATGGAAAGGCAACAAGGCAACCGCTTGTTACTCTCAGGGTCTACCAGCCGCTCAGGCAAATCATATGGTCTAAAAATGCATTTTCCCATCGACAACATGACATCATCGTACCAAGTGCGTGCTCTTTCAGTCAATTAGTGCGCATATATACAGCCCGGCCCCCGGCCAAATTTTTTTTCATTGTAATTTTGAAGAATTTATCTGAATGTGAATGAACTATTTCTGTTCAAAATTGTTTGAAATGTTAAATGTTTAAATATTAACTGTCAGTTTTCTGTACTGTGCCAACTGTACTACTATATGAGTACGTATTTTCTATTGTTTCATTGAAAATAAAACAGCAAAGTCCATTTGGCTGTCATCTGTTTTAATTATGAGAAACAATTGTGTCAAAATCATGATTTTTTTGTTCATGCTTGAAGTAAAAAATTGTTACTTTAAAAAAGTAGTTTTATACTTGTGAGTGTTGATGACACAGCTTTGCAACAGTTGATGTTCTAGTTTCAAGCATGTTTTACTCAATATAGGTCATCAAATCTCAGCAACAAGCTGTAATGTCTTACTGAGATAATTTAGGACCAAAACACTTAAAACAAGTAAAACACTCTAACATAAAATCTGCTTAGTGAGAAGAATTATCGTATCACACAGAAAATAAGCAAATATCACCCTTATTTGAGATATTTCAGTTTTTGGCGAGAGTCAGGTTAACTTTGGCCTGCAGTGTAAACATAGTCTAAGGCAGTCCTCGACTCAGCACACCACACTTCATCAAGAATACTTGTATGCCTTGGTAATAAATGTGACTAAGTCAGGAAATACCGCTACTGCTCTCATGGAGGGGTGTGGGAGGATCAGTGAGGGAATTCACATTTTATGAATTTTTGCAAACAAAAAAAAAAATCCAGGAAGAGCCAGTGGTGTTAACTGAATGTTCTACAAACATTTGTACATCCCCAGGTGTGCGAAGATCATTAATCAGTACTTTGACCTCATTGCACATGATGGAGCGCCTGTGACAACAACAACCTTATTGGTTGCCTGACCTCTTCCTCCTCCTATTCCTCCTAGACCAGGGGTCGGCAACCTTTACCACTCAAAGAGCCATTTTGACCAGTTTCACAAATTAAAGAAAATAATGGGAGCCACAAAAATCTTTTGAAATTTAAAATGAAATAACACTGCATACAAAGTTTTTTTTTTGCTTTGTGCTGTGTATAAACCAAGCGTCTCAGACACGCGGCCCACACCTTAATATGAAAATTGAATGTTAGTGCGGCCTGCGGGTTTTATATGATTGGGGCTTGACGGCGTCGTACTTGTCAACCCTCCCGATTTTTCCGGCAGACTACGAATTTCAGGGCAACTATTCTCTCGAACGTGCCGTGATGGTACAGCATTTAGCGCCCACTACAACCAGCGTGCCAGCCCAGCCACATGTTGTATGGGACTTCTGCTTGCTCACGCAAGTGACAGCAAGACATACTTGGTCAACAACCACACAGGTTACACTGACGGTGGCGTAATAAAAAACTTTAACACTCTTACTAATCAATCAATCAATCAATCAATCTTTATTTATATAGCCCTAAATCACAAGTGTCTCAAAGGGCTGCACAAGCCACAACGACATCCTCGGTACAAAGCCCACATACGGGCAAGGAAAAACTCACCCCAGTGGGACGTCGATGTGAATGACTATGAGAAACCTTGGAGAGGACCGCATATGTGGGTAACCCCCCCCTCTCTAGGGGAGACCGAAAGCAATGATGTCGAGTGGGTCTGACATAATATTGTGAGAGTCCAGTCCATAGTGGATCCAACATAATAGTAAGAGTCCAGTCCATAGTGGGGCCAGCAGGACACCATCCCGAGCGGAGACGGGTCAGCAGCGTAGAGATGTTCCCAGCCGATGCACAGGCGAGCGGTCCACCCCGGGTCCCGACTCTGGACAGCCAGCACTTCATCCATGGCCACCGGACCTGTGCCCCCCCCCCCTCAAGGAAAAGGGGAGCAGAGGAGAAAAGAAAAGAAACGGCAGATCAACTGGTCTAACAGGGGGGCTATTTAAAGGCTAGAGTATACAAATGAGTTTTAAGATGGGACTTAAATGCTTTTACTGAGGTAGCATCTCTAATTGTTACCGGGAGGGCATTCCATAGTACTGGAGCCCGAATAGAAAACGCTCTATAGCCCGCAGACTTTTTTTGGGCTCTGGGAATCACTAATAAGCCGGAGTTCTTTGAACGCAGATTTCTTGCCGGGACATATGGTACAATGCAATCGACAAGATAGGACGGAGCTAGACCGTGTAGTATTTTATACGTAAGTAGTAAAACCTTAAAGTCACTTCTTAAGTGCACAGGAAGCCAGTGCAGGTGAGCCAGTATAGGCGTAATATGATCAAACTTTCTTGTTCTTGTCAAAAGTCTAGCAGCCGCATTTTGTACCAACTGTAATTTTTTAATGCTAGACATAGGGAGACCCGAAAATAATACGTTACAGTAGTCGAGACGAGACGTAACGAACGCATGAATAATGATCTCAGCGTCGCTAGTGGATAAAATAGAACGAATTTTAGCGATATTACGGAGATGAAAGAAGGCCGTTTTAGTAACACTCTTAATGTGTGATTCAAACGAGAGAGTTGGGTCGAAGATAATACCCAGATTCTTTACTGATTCGCCTTGTGTAATTGTTTGGTTGTCAAATGTTAAGGTGGTATTATTAAATAAATGTCGGTGTTTAGCAGGACCGATAATCAGCATTTTCGTTTTCTTGGCGTTGAGTTGCAAGAAGTTAGCGGACATCCATTGTTTAATTTCATTAAGACACGCCTCCAGCTGACTACAATCCGGCGTGTTGGTCAGCTTTAGGGGCATGTAGAGTTGGGTGTCATCAGCATAGCAATGAAAGCTAACACCGTATTTGCGTATGATGTCGCCTAGCGGCAGCATGTAAATACTAAAGAGTGCAGGGCCAAGAACCGAACCCTGAGGAACTCCGCACGTTACCTTAACATAGTCCGAGGTCACATTATTATGGGAGACGCATTGCATCCTGTCAGTAAGATAAGAGTTAAACCACGACAAAGCTAAGTCTGACATACCAATACGTGTTTTGATACGCTCTAATAAAATATTATGATCGACGGTATCGAAATCAGCGCTAAGATCAAGAAGCAGCAACATAGATGACGCATCAGAATCCATCGTTAGCAGTAGATCATTAGTCATTTTTGCGAGGGCTGTCTCCGTAGAGTGATTTGCCCTGAAACCGGATTGAAAAGGTTCACAGAGATTGTTAGACACTAAGTGTTCATTTAGCTGCTGTGCGACAATTTTTTCGAGGATTTTCGAAATAAAGGGAAGGTGGGACACCGGTCGGTAGTTTACCATGAGGTCAGGATCAAGGTTAGGTCTTTTGAGCAGAGGATGAATAACCGCTTTCTTGAATGCTAGGGGAACAGTGCCAGAGGAAAGTGATAAGTTTATAATATTTAGCACTGATGGACCTAATAATACAAAAAGCTCCTTGATAAGTTTCCCAGGAAGTGGGTCAAGTAAACATGTTGTTTGTTTTATCCCACTTACACGCTGTAATAGTTCCTCTAATGTTATTTCATCAAAAAGAGAGAGACTATTTTGTATTGCAGTATCCGTCGTAGATACAGTTGTATCTGTGTTCATAGAACCCAGTTGTAGCTGGGATGCGTTGTCTTTAATCTCCTTTCTAATGAGTTCAATTTTCTTATTAAAGAAATTCATAAAGTCATCTGCCGAGTGGGTGGAGCTATTGGGAGGAGTCCCTTGTTGGGTTAGCGATGCTACTGTACTAAACAAAAATTTAGGGTCGTTTTTGTTGAGGCGGATGAGATCTGAGTAATATTTAGCTTTAGCTAAGGTAAGCATGCGTTTATACGATATTAAACTATCACTCCATGCTTGATGGAAAACCTCAAGCTTGGTCGCGCGCCATTTGCGTTCCAACTTTCTACATGATAATTTATGAGCTCTGGTTTCCTCTGTAAACCATGGGGTGCGCCTTTTAGGGGCCCTTTTTTGTTTTAGCGGTGCTATACTATCAATGGTTTTGCGCAGGGCATTGTCAAAGTTGTTAGTGAGGTTATCAATAGAGCCGACATAATTTGGGAATGGTGCCATTACCGAAGGCAGTAGGTCAGCAAGAGTCATCGTTGTGGCGGCATTAATGTTGCGGCTGCTATAGCAGTTATTATTATTATTAGTTTGTTGACAATGAGTCAGAACTTCGAATTTTATAAGGTAATGATCGGACATTACTTTAGTATACTAATAATGCGCCACACTTTGAACCCACATCAAACAAGAATGACAAACACGTTTCGGGAGAACATCTGCACCATAACACAACAGAACAAATACCCAGAATCCCATGCAGCCCTAACTCTTCCGGGCTACATTATACACCCCCACTACCAAACCCCGCCCACCTCAACCGACGCACGGAGGAGGGCGGGGGGGGGGGGGGGGGGGGGGGGGGGGTTGGGGGGGGTTTGGTGGTAGCAGGGGTGTATAATGTAGCCCGGAAGAGTCAGGGTGCATGGGATTCTGGGTATTTGTTCTGTTGTGTTTATGTTGTGTTACGGTGCAGATGTTCTCCCGAAATGTGTTCGTCATTCTTGTTTGGTTTTGGTTCAAAGTGTGGCGCATTATTAGTAAGAGTCTTAAAGTTGTTTTATATGGCCACCGTCAGTGTAACCTGTGTGGCTGTTGACCAAGTATGCCTTGCTGTCACTTGCTTTGCAAGTAGAAGATGCATACAACAAAGGGCAGAGCTGGCACGCTGTTTGTACAGATTGTAGAGGGTGCTGAATGCTGTACCATCATGGCACGCCCTTATTATTATTGTTAGGGTGAAAATCGGAAAATATTAATCCCGGGAGTTTTCTGCGAGAGGCACCGAAATCCGGAAATCTCCTGGGAAAATCGGGAGGGTCGGCAAGTATGCGGCTGAGCCGCATCAGAGTGATCAAAGAGCCGCATGCGGCTCCGGAACCGCGGGTTGCCGACCCCTGCACTAGACCTTACGGTGCTTGCTATATAACCGCCATCATTGCACCAAGCACACATATGCTCACATTTTCCATCACTTGCAAATGCCTACATTACTTCATGTCACCTGGCCTCTGAAACATTGCACTTTGACAGGAAATCCACAGCGCACCGAAAAGAAAATAGAATGTGAGAAAGAAGGAGAAGGAAACCATGCCGTTAGGGAAAAGGAGGACACGCTGGGCCATATGTGGCGGGTGTGCGCATTGTAATACATCAATGTTATGAGAGGAAAGGTGACACAATGATGAATGCTGTAAAGCCCCGAGTGCAATTCCTGTGTTGAAGTGCAGAGCAAGTAGGCATGATGCTAAAACACAGAGGAGCTTCTTCTTGAGGTTTGGCTAGTGAACGAGATATTGATCAAGCTTTTAACATGAAGCCACACAATTAAAGCAGGGATTCTATTAGCGCAGTGCTGGCTGGACCTATTCATCTGGGAATTTTTTCCAAAATTAATCTTGGATACTAAAAAAAAGGGTTTTAAACTTTAGAATTTTTAGTAAATGAGTTCATATTTGAATGGAAACCTTGGCTGAACTTGATTGTGTAATCGCTGTTTATCTCGTAAAAAACGCTAAATGCTTCCTGACCTCCCTTTAAGCATTTCCCTGGTTAACCACACGCCCATGCATGCAAGTCATTCCCTTTGCTGTTTTGGATGTCCACTCCGTTTCTGAGTTTTAGAACTGACATACTGTATATATATATATATATAATCAGCCTACAAATGCAGAATAGGTTACGCCAGTTCATTTTAGGTAGAGGGTTTTCAAAACGAACCAAGTCAAAATAACTGCTCAATTATTGTTGACATCTGCAGTCTCCACCATGTTATTGCATAAATGATTACACACTTTTATGCCCCAAAACTTGGGTAGGAGATGGGGTACACCTTCACAGTGCAAAAATACAAACCCCGTTTCCATATGAGTTGGGAAATTGTGTTAGATGCAAATATAAACGGAATACAATGATTTGCAAATCATTTTCAACCCATATTCAGTTGAATATGCTACAAAGACAACATATTTGATGTTCAAACTGATAAACTTTTTTTTTTTTTTTTGCAAATAATCATTAACTTTAGAATTTGATGCCAGCAACACGTGACAAAGAAGTTGGGAAAGGTGGCAATAAATACTGATAAAGTTGAGGAATGCTCATCAAACACTTATTTGTAACATCCCACAGGTGAACATGTAAATTAGGAACAGGTGGGTGCCATGATTGGGTATAAAAGTAGATTCCATGAAATGCTCAGTCATTCACAAACAAGGATGGGGCGAGGGTCACCACTTTGTCAACAAATGCGTGAGCAAATTGTTGAACAGTTTAAGAAAAACCTTTCTCAACCAGCTGTTGCAAGGAATTTAGGGATTTCACTATCTACGGTCCATAATAATAATAAAGGTTCAGAGAATCTGGAGAAATCACTGCACGTAAGCAGCTACGCCCGTGACCTTCGATCCCTCAGGCTGTACTGCATCAACAAGCGACATCAGTGTGTAAAGGATATCACCACATGGGCTCAGGAACACTTCAGAAACCCACTGTCAGTAACTACAGTTGGTCGCTACATCTGTAAGTGCAAGTTAAAACTCTCCTATGCAAGGCGAAAACGGTTTATCAACAACACCCAGAAATGTCGTCAGCTTCGCTGAGCCTGAGCTCATCTAAGATAAGTTAAAGTTAAAGTAAAGTTAAAGTACCAATGATTGTCACACAACACTAGGTGTGGCAAAATTATTCTCTGCATTTGACCCATCACCCTTGATCACCTCCTTGGAGGTGAGGGGAGCAGTGAGCAGCAGCGGTGGCCGTGCCCGGGAGTCATTTTTGGTGATTTAACCCCCAATTTCAACCCTTGATGCTGAGTGTCAAGCAGGGAAGTAATGGGTCCCATTTTTTTATAGTCTTTGGTATGACTCGGCCGGGGTTTGAACTCCCAACCTACCGATCTCAGGGCGGACACTCTAACCACTAGGCCACTGAGTAGGTGGACTGATACAAAGTGTAAAAGTGTTCTGTGGTCTGACAAGTCCACATTACAAATTGTTTTTGGAAACTGTGGACGTTGTGTCCTCCGGACCAAAGAGGAAAAGAACCATCCAGATTGTTATTGGCGCAAAGTTGAAAAGCCAGCATCTGTGATGGTATGGGGGTGTATTAGTGCCCAAGACATGGGTAACTTACACATCTGTGAAGGCGCCATTAATGCTGAAAGGTACATACAGGTTTTGGAGCAACATATGTTGCCATCCAAGCAACGTTACCATGGACGCCCCTGCTTATTTCAGCAAGACAATGCCAAGCCACGTGTTACATCAACGTGGCTTCATAGTAAAAGAGTGCGGGTATTAGACTGGCCTGCCTGTAGTCCAGACCTGTCTTCCATTGAAAATGTGTGGCGCATTATGAAGCCTAAAATACCACAACGGAGACCCCCGGACTGTTGAACAACTTAAGCTGTACATCAAGCAAGAATGGGAAAGAATTCCACCTGAGAAGCTTAAAAAATGTGTCTCCTTAGTACCCGAACGTTTACTGAGTGTTGTTAAAAGGAAAGGCCATGTAACACAGTGGTGAACATGCCCTTTCCCAACTACTGTGGCACGTGTTGCAGCCATGAAATTCTAAGTTAATTATTATTTGCAAAAAAAAAATTAAGTTTATGAGTTTGAACATCAAATATCTTGTCTTTGTAGTGCATTCAATTGAATATGGGTTGAAAAGGATTTGCAAATCATTGTATTCCGTTTATATTTACATCTGACACAATTTCCCTACTCATATGGAAACGGGGTTTGTAGTTCCAAGCAAATCTCTTGTTATCAGAAATGAAGTTTTGAATCAATTATTGGGAGCAAATCTTAACCACAAAACGTAACTGTTGCAAACCAAGGATTACCTGTAATAAGGAAGAGTACAGTTTGGGACATGGATGTTTTTTTTAAGAATTTGCCAAGAGGGTATAAATAATTTCCCTGAACTGTAAATACTTAAATCATATTAGGAATACTTGACTGCTGCTCCAAAAAAGCATCTACACAGATAAAATGAACAAATTTGTGGCGTGTTTGTTTAACTGAAGCTGGATTAATTAATTGTAAAAATCTGGGCTTTTCTCTCTGCTTAACACAACTTTTCAGCTTCTTTTCCATTGCGTTCACTGCCATATTTTTCCGAGTCCGACCAACAAATATACACATCATTAACCAACTGCCACTCGCACTGTTTCTTCTCATTGTGCCTGCAGGAATGCATGTTAGTGTATTACACAAGCAAAGAGAACTAGTTGGAGGAATGTGATTAGAACTTAATGGGCCCACAAACAAATCCAATTAGCGGGTTTTGTCTTGTGTGCAATGCTGGGTGATGACGAAGCAAATGTGCATCTCAGCTTTTTATTGGCACAGTCCACAATATCCTGCCGCATTTTGGCAAATCTTCTCAGGGAAGCCGTTTTATTTTAGACATAGTAACCGTTTCTGAAGATGATGATGAACTGCTTCTAAAATTAACGCTTTAAATTGTTGGTCTTATTCTTTTTGCACTACAAAGGGAGAGGGATGGAGTGGGTGAGGGCACAAGCACACTCACAAGGGACCTATTACTTCTGTTTCCATGGTAACCGCTGCTTGGTTGCCTCGTCGCCATAGGAGCCAGGTTTCCTAAGGAGATGTGTATGTGTGTGTGGGTGTGTGTGTAACCAACAGAGGTCTTGTTTTCACCCCACAAAGCGCTGCATTAACAAAATGTGTGGTTTTCTGTAAAGCCTAAATAATGTGAAATGTGTTTTATAGCATTTTAGGCCCACACTGTTACACATCCCACTCTACAGGGAGCAGTTATTTATTGGGTTTATTATGGTGTTACCACTGACTCTAACTCCCTTGTGTTGTGAAATGTGAGTACAAAATGTAATATTGTCCTGGATATGTTTATGTCTTGGTATAATATATTATGGAAAATCGTTATGCCCTTTTTCATCTTTTATAGTATACATTAATCATATTTGCTTCTGCACTGCAACACCTAACCATTTACTGTGTGTTTCTGTACATTTGTTTATATCTACTGCATGTGTGTGTGTGTGTGTGTGTGTGTGTGTGTGTGTGTGTGTGTGCTTGTGGTAGAAATTTGCCAAGGGCCAAACGCTGCTGGACATGGTGTGTGGCCATCTGAACCTGCTGGAAAGGGACTACTTTGGCCTGACGTTCCAGGACCCCGACAGCACCAAGGTCTTGTTGACACATTCACATACTTAATTGGGAAGATATCACTTTGCAAGTCTGCACTATTGAAATTCACACGAGCTGGCGACTGATGCATTGTATTAGGAGAGTGCTTAAAGGGGAACATTATCACAATTTCAGAAGGGTTAAAACCATTAAAAATCAGTTCCCAGTGGCTTATTATATTTTTCAAAGTTTTTTTCAAAATTTTACCCATCACGCAGTATCCCTAAAAAAAGCTTCAAAGTGCCTGATTTTAACCATCGTTATAAACACTCGTCCATTTTCCTGTGACGTCACATAGTGAAGCCAACACAAACAAACATGGCGGAAAGAACAGCAAGCTATAGCGACATTAGCTCGGATTCAGACTCAGATTTCAGCGGCTTAAGCGATTCAACAGATTACGAATGTATTGAAACGGATGGTTGTAGTGTGGAGGCAGGTAGCAAAATGAAATTGAAGAAGAAACTGAAGCTATTGAGCCATATCGGTTTGAACCGTATGCAAGCGAAACCGACGAAAACGACACGACAGCCAGCGACACGGGAGAAAGCGAGGACGAATTCGGCGATCGCCTTCTAACCAACGATTGGTATGTGTTTGTTTGGCATTAAAGGAAACTAACAACTATGAACTAGGTTTACAGCATATGAAATACATTTGGCAACAACATGCACTTTGAGAGTGCAGACAGCCCAATTTTCATCAATTAATATATTCTGGAGACATACCCTCATCCGCGCTCTTTTCCTGAAAGCTGATCTGTCCAGTTTTGGAGTTGATGTCAGCAGGCCAGGGAAGCTAGGGTCGATAGGGGGTTTAGCTCGCTCGTCTGCGGGAACAAACTGCCGCCATTGCTTGCCGTGCTAGCGAGGTCCTATGTCCCTGAATTGCTCACACACTCCGGCAGATTCAATGGGGGTCTGGCGGCAGATTTCTTTGACTTTATCGTTGGAAATGCATCTGCTTTGAGTGTCGCAGGATATCCACACATTCTTGCCATCTCTGTCGTAGCATAGCTTTCGTCGGTAAAGTGTGCGGAACAAACGTCCAATTTCTTGCCACTTTCGCATCTTTGGGCCACTGGTGCAACTTGAATCCGTCCCTGTTCGTGTTGTTACACCCTCCGACAACACACCGACGAGGCATGATGTCTCCAAGGTACGGAAAACAGTCGAAAAAACGGAAAATAAGAGAGCTGATTTGACTCGGTGTTTGAGAAAATGGCGGATTGCTTCCCGAATTGACGCCACGTTGTGACGTCATCGCTCCGAAAGCGAATAATAGAAAGGCGTTTAATTCGCCAAAATTCACCCATTTAGAGTTCGGAAATCGGTTAAAGAAATATATGGTCTTTTTTCTGCAACATCAAGGTATATATTGACACTTACATAGGTCTGGTGATAATGTTCCCCTTTTTAACCATTTGTTTAGAGCAGTGGTTACTCAAATGTTTTTCACTAAGTACCACCTCAGAAAACACCTGGCTTTTCCAAGTACCACCATAATGACCAACAATAAAATACATTAGCGTTGTATGCTTAAATATTTATTTAAAACAAGGCAAAGCTTTTATTTAACAAGTATTTTTAATTATTTTGGCCACTGTAACATTACACACTGTTTGAACAGTAAGACTGTGTTTGAATATCTAATTAAGTGATTCATTGGCGTACCACTTGATGGAAGCTGCGTACCACAGTTTGAGAATCATCGGTTTAGAGGAAATTGTGTTAATTGTATTGTACTTCAGCTAATGTGGTAAAATATACGTGTTAAGTTATGTTCTTTGTGTTTAATCGGAAAAAAAAATAGGCCTTGGAGGGAACATATAACAAATATGTCAATGAAAGGATAAACAAGGGGTTCTAAATATTTGTATTTAATCTACTGGAAGGTTTGAGATTACAGTTCAGATTTCACACGTTTTGAGCTTATATGAAGTTATTACTTCCTTCCTATTTTCTGTTAAGGTGTGGGGTTTGAAATTGCTGCCATTACCTAAATTGTTTGTTTGATTGATTGAGAAGTTTATTGACATCTTAAATAATTGAATCCATGTAATGCTTTAAAAAGGCAAATGGATGGCACAAAAAGCCAAAAGGCTTGTTTCCATTGTGGTCCATAATAAATCAATAGTTGATAGTGCAGCACCAAATTTTAAGAAATAATACATTTACAAATAGTCCAACGCCACATAATGTGCCTAACTTGGAGCATGGTTTTGTATTAGCAGGAGCAAATTACAGAGGCATGTAACAGAGACGTGACAAGACTTAAATTATAATATAGATGGACTATTATGTAAAACATATATACTGTATTAAAATAGATCAGCATAAAGACATTGATATCAAGATAAGCTCTTATTTAGTATAACATTATTGCCTGGTTATTTTTGCCCGTGTAAATTTGCAAATCACTTGGTTTGTTCTTAAGGCAATGAAAATAGGATTAATAACTCAAAGTGCAAGACGTTGATTTCAGACTCCAGTGACTTAAAATGCAAGACATAGAGTTTAAAAATACTATCAGATAGAATGGCCTTTAACAAAAAAAGACCCATGAAAGCTGATGGTGACATTAAGCAGAAGGAGCTACAGTACATTCGATACATTCATACTTTGTAGCTGTAATATTGATGTTTCCTGCCTTTTATAGAGACCTTTGTCCACCTTTTCTTAAACCCTTTGTCCACATTTTCTTTGTAGCAGGGATATATTTTTCCTTCAACAAAGCGAGGCATGAGCAGCAACTTAAGAGAAGCACTTATAATGGGGGCTCTTGAAAATATGACTGAAGGTTTTTGCTGATGTCAAATCACTCAAGAAAGCGTTGTCTCCTTTTTCTCTATCAGAGTTGGTTGGATCCTTCCAAGGAGATTAAAAAGCAAATTCGTGGTAAGTGCTGAATAGAGATAAGGGATCCACACATATTGTAACAGATGTGTGTGTGTGTGTGCATGTGTATAAGTCTGATTAAATTATGAACGTGACGGCTTACTTGAAGGCAAGATAGGTCAGTTCATTATTTAAAAAAGTAAACACCATGAGACCAACACTTACAAACTAACAATTATCAAGCGGTACAGACTTCTTGGCTAATACAACAAAGTACCTATAGGAGGATGGGAGGTGAAAAGGTCAATTCATTTGAGTGGAGGTGAACTAAAGGCTAAACATGCTGGCAAAGATTCCACCGAGCAGTAAATGTCGGTTTAGTTCAGTACATAATAGTTGGCCTCACCATGTAGGTTAGACATTTAATTAAATGGAATTGATGGACTGAGGAACTTATTGATTTACATATTATTCATAATGGAATGGAAGAATCTCCCTCGTAATGATTTAAACTCCTGTTTCAGTGTCAGCAGAATAATGCTGCCAAAAGATCTTGTCACAGTGAAGGTCTTTATGGATGTAGCTTGATTTCCCATAGCTAACGAGAAAACAGCAACTAACATGTTGAGCGTGAATAAAGAATGCTATCGCTCTATTTTACATTGATTGTTTCAACAAAATAATCAACACAATTGACCAAAATCTTACTTGCTGAGATGAACTGAACAGTTATGGAAATATAGTAAATTATCTGTATTTAAAGAATAAACATGTTATGCTAATCTGTCCGCAGTTGGCTCCTGGATTTTGGGATTCTCTGTTAAATTCTACCCTCCGGACCCATCTGTGCTCATTGAAGACATCACCAGGTTGGTTTAAATTTTACACGTTTAGGTTCACTGCAGTTGTTCAAACCCTACAGGATTTTGTGATCGTACCAATTCACACAAATTCAACCAATCCCTGCAAATGATGCCGAATTTTCAACTTTGTCCAGCGGATTAAACATGTGACAGATCCAGAGTGTAAGGCCCTTAGAAAGATCATGTGTGGTCCTGTGAAGGACACATAAATAATAAAGCATATGACAGGTAGGGGTACAAGGATTCATCTTTGTTGCTGAGAACACATTACACATTACAGTGTTAACCTTAATACATTCATAACAAATTCGTAAAATCACAAGCTGATGCAATGTGAGAACATCGCAACTTTAGCGCAACTTTTTGTAAAAGCTGCTTTGAAATCAGGCAATAAAAAGCCTGCAAAATCCTATGGGGAGTGGTTGCTCAAACAATATTCAACATACTGTGGCTTGGATTGTTACAGAGAAAGGACACATGGGCAGAGTAATCCACTTTAACGAACAGTAGAGTATTACCATAAAGTCAGGCAAACTAAACCAAATGCTTAAAGTCTGATTGTCAAATTTAATTTGAGCAAGATCATTCCAAGTCTCACCATATGCTCAAGCTAAATTGAGCCAAGGCCTTTTTTGGGTCGCACACTATCACGTTGAATATTGCCTGTCATGTTTTGGGTTAGGTTTTAGCCCTAAGGCTCTGACAGATGGCCACTACAGTTGGCGCAATGACCAGGTGCTCAAGGCAGTTGCGAAGAGTTGAGCTACAGTCATCAGCATCAGCAGACATACTCATGCTCATAAGAAAGGCTTTTGTGAAGGCTTGAGAGAAGCGTTGTGCATTTACAGAAATAACAACAGGTCTACTTCACACACCTTCTGACTAGCAGCTGCAGGTTGACGTGGGAAAGCAGCTTCAATTCCAAGCCTAAATAGCAAAAATATCACTCTGGCCAGAAATGATCATCACCTTTTTGAGGTCTCAAAACATCTGTTCATGGTGACCTATTAGAGATTGGCTGTCGAAGCTTCGCTTAGTCCTCCCTTGGCCGGGTGGGACAGGAGCAGCCAAAAAGAAGACTTAGGAAATACAATTGGCAAGCAAAGCCGCAGACAAAGCCACAAGAAGGCTTTGGATAAAGATACTTGATCCGGGCTGCTGCTAGGACGCAGGTCAGGGCTTGATCAACCCCGGCTGGGTCACCTGGGTGAGGGTGGAGGTTGTACGACCTGTCTCTGACCTCAGGCTACAACACTGAAGATACGACCCAGCACATACAGGAAATGTTTTGTTTAAGTATAGGATTTGGGCTCTTTCAAAAATATCTATTTATTTGTTTCAATCCAGGAGGAAAATTAGTGCAAGATGAATAACACAATTTATGCAGATATTTAGATCAAGCACTTTGCTGTATTTCTGTAGCACGTGTGGATATATTTCACATACTCCCATCTGGTTTACTTTCGACATGTCCCACTCTATTTTCAAGTATTTTATTATTAAGTAGAATAGCTACGATTACATCCACAATCCGGCAGCAGGAACACATCTGGTTTGGAAATAAACACATGAGAATGTAACCGCTCTGTGTATTTTTGATAGTGCATTCCATAAATCCAATACACAGTCCAGATGCAGATGTTCGTCACCAATCCAAGAACATCTAATACTAACATAAAATGTATGTTGTTGTTGGCTACCAATCGTGTAGGTCCAATAAATAACAAATATTTGGCATTTAGCTGATTGGAGCTGTGGCCGGAAGGTAGTTGGTGCCTGTCGTGGCGGTAATCCTAGAACCCGTTGGTGGACACCGGCGGTGAGGGATGCCGTCAAGCTGAAGAAGGAGTCCTATCGAGTTCTTTTGGCTCATAGGACTCCTGAGGCAGCGGACAGGTACCGACAGGCCATGCGGTGTGTGGCTTCAGCGGTTGCGGAGGCAAAAACTCGGACATGGGAGGAGTTCGGGGAAGCCATGGAAAACGACTTCCGGACGGCTTCGAAGCGATTCTGGACTACCATCCGCCGCCTCAGGAAAGGGAAGCAGTGCACTATCAACACCGTGTATGGTGAGGATGGTGTTCTGCTGACCTCGACTGTGGATGTTGTGGATCGGTGGAGGGAATACTTCGAAGACCTCCTCAATCCCACCAACACGTCTTCCTATGAGGAAGCAGTGCCTGGGGAATCTGTGGTGGGCTCTTCTATTTCTGGGGCTGAGGTTGCTGAGGTAGTTAAAAAGCTCCTCGGTGGCAAGGCCCCGGGGGTGGATGAGATCCGCCCGGAGTTCCTTAAGGCTCTGGATGCTGTGGGGCTGTCTTGGTTGACAAGACTCTGCAGCATTGCGTGGACATCGGGGGCGGTACCTCTGGATTGGCAGACCGGGGTGGTGGTTCCTCTCTTTAAGAAGGGGAACCGGAGGGTGTGTTCTAACTATCGTGGGATCACACTCCTCAGCCTTCCCGGTAAGGTCTATTCAGGTGTACTGGAGAGGAGGCTACGCCGGATAGTCGAACCTCGGATTCAGGAGGAACAGTGTGGTTTTCGTCCTGGTCGTGGAACTGTGGACCAGCTCTATACTCTCGGCAGGGTCCTTGAGGGTGCATGGGAGTTTGCCCAACCAGTCTACATGTGTTTTGTGGACTTGGAGAAGGCATTCGACCGTGTCCCTCGGGAAGTCCTGTGGGGAGTGCTCAGAGAGTATGGGGTATCGGACTGTCTGATTTTGGCGGTCCGCTCCCTGTATGATCAGTGTCAGAGCTTGGTCCGCATTGCCGGCAGTAAGTCGGACACGTTTCCAGTGAGGGTTGGACTCCGCCAAGGCTGCCCTTTGTCACCGATTCTGTTCATAACTTTTATGGACAGAATTTCTAGGCGCAGTCAAGGCGTTGAGGGGATCTGGTTTGGTGGCTGCAGGATTAGGTCTCTGCTTTTTGCAGATGATGTGGTCCTGATGGCTTCATCTGGCCAGGATCTTCAGCTCTCGCTGGATCGGTTCGCAGCCGAGTGTGAAGCGACTGGGATGAGAATCAGCACCTCCAAGTCCGAGTCCATGGTTCTCGCCCGGAAAAGGGTGGAATGCCATCTTCGGGTTGGGGAGGAGATCTTGCCCCAAGTGGAGGAGTTCAAGTACCTCGGAGTCTTGTTCACGAGTGAGGGAAGAGTGGATCGTGAGATCGACAGGCGGATCGGTGCGGCATCTTCAGTAATGCGGACGCTGTATCGATCCGTTGTGGTGAAGAAGGAGCTGAGCCAGAAGGCAAAGCTCTCAATTTACCGGTCGATCTACGTTCCCATCCTCACCTATGGTCATGAGCTTTGGGTTATGACTGAAAGGACAAGATCACGGGTACAAGCGGCCGAAATGAGTTTCCTCCGCCGTGTGGCAGGGCTCTCCCTTAGAGATAGGGTGAGAAGCTCTGTCATCCGGGGGGAGCTCAAAGTAAAGCCGCTGCTCCTCCGCATCGAGAGGAGCCAGATGAGGTGGTTCGGGCATCTGGTCAGGATGCCACCCGATCGCCTCCCTCGGGAGGTGTTGAGGGCACGTCCGACCGGTAGGAGGCCACGGGGAAGACCCAGGACACGTTGGGAAGACTACGTCTCCCGGCTGGCCTGGGAACGCCTCGGGATCCCCCGGGAGGAGCTGGATGAAGTGGCTGGGAAGAGGGAAGTCTGGGCTTCCCTGCTTAGGCTGCTGCCCCCGCGACCCGACCTCGGATAAGCGGAAGAAGATGGATGGATGGATGGATGGCATTTAGAATTTAGGCTCTGACAATGAACTCAAATGGACAATGGACTCAAATTCCACTTTGGATTGACAACAGGCTGAAAAGTGTTAAAAGAAGTATTGTAATAAAGATAGAGTTGAAACAAAGAACATCACAGAAACAAAGTAGAATGAATAATTATTCATAAGAACATGGGCTGCTAAAATATTTGGTTATTTAAAGAAGGAAAATGTGAGACATTTCTGAAGTGTGCAGTGCTCTAATATCACGCTGCTTGAATTACTGGCTTTGTTGACTTAATTTTTTTCTTTAGGTGAGCCAAGGAGCACATTGGTTATTTGAACACACTGAATTTCTCACTGGTGTTGGTTTCAACCACTAAGAAGCATGGCTGTAAATTTTGGCATAATTAGCAGTAAAATTTATGATGTATTTCCTGCTGAGATTAAAGGATTCCGGTCTTTAAGGCAATACGTTTGGATTACTGTGAAATTGTTTCTGGGTGGAGAATTCATTAAATTTACTCGGCCAAAATTAAACTACAGCTGTGTTGTTAAATAAGAGAAAAACACATGCTAGTCGTAGGTGATATAACAGCTTAAAACTTGTTTTTTTTTTTACAATGATTATTGAATCCAGTTAGGTTCCATTGTGTTTGTTTCTTTCACTGGTCACCACATGCATGTGTAGTAGTAACCTTCTGGCATGCAATATTAACAGTAAGACTCCATGATCGGTTGTTCCCATGGCGCCCAGCTGCAATATAACGTTAAGTAATTTAGTTTAATGACTTCTAGTAAACGTAACACATTAAAAACTCACATTGGAAAGTTTTTGACTTGTGGCTGTGCATTTAAGTTGGTTTAATTTAGTAGATGTGACCATCAAACACGTGCACAAATTATGCAGTTTTCCTGCAGCAAAACATTTGACATTTACAGCAATAGTAGTGCTATTGGTATAGTGCAGGGCTTCACATAGCTGACTTTCAGCTGGTGAAAGATCAAATCATCATCATGCCCCATTCACAACTGACCCATACTGTACATGGATATATGAAAGTGAAATACCGTATTTTCCAGGCTATAAAGCGCACGGGTATTTAAGCCGCACCTATCCATCCATCCTTCCATTTTCTACCGCTTGTCTCTCTCAGGGTCACGGGGTTGCTGGAGCCTATCCGCAGAAGGCGGGGTACACCCTGGACAAGTCGTCAGGTCATCCCAGGGCCAACACAGAGACAGACAACATTCACATTCCCACACTAGGGCCACCAAATTTTAAAAGAAACAAATATGTTTACATATATTAGCCGCACCGGACTATAAGCCGCAGATAAATACCGGCACAAAATATATTTGTAACACGGCTGATCAAACAACACAGAAGTCATCGTCCTGGACCCACAAGCTGTGGAAGATAGCTCTCCAATCAGCTTAACAGACTCAATAACTCCATGGTGATGTTTGGTGAATTTACAAAACAGAAACAATACAAAGAGA
The DNA here is from genome assembly GCF_033978685.3 of Nerophis lumbriciformis. Taxonomy (NCBI): domain Eukaryota; kingdom Metazoa; phylum Chordata; class Actinopteri; order Syngnathiformes; family Syngnathidae; genus Nerophis; species Nerophis lumbriciformis. The sequence continues at coordinate 17,243,251 of NC_084548.2, forward strand.
ATGCCATTGTTAGTTAATATTACTGAAACATCCATCCATCCATTTTCTACCGCTTATTCCCTTTGGGGTCGATGAACAGACACTTGTAAATGTGTTAGCATATTCGCTCATGCTAAGAACGCTAGCTTGATAACATTACGATAGCACAAACAAATAAGCATGAAAACACTCCTACAGACATCAAACATGGAACAGTTTAGTAAGTATGAATTGGTTTAGTTATATTGGAAAACTTACAAATGTTGCTTGGAGTGATGAATGAAGAATCCTTCCGAGCAATACAACGCTATGGATTTTCGCTTCAAGGCACAAAACAGGACGTTTATTTATTAGCAAAAAAACTTTTCTAAATGAACTGCATTGTTTTATAATCCGCAGGGTTGAAAGCTTTGGCAAAAACATAGCTTTTACTATCAGAATACAGTCCATGCCCATATTTATCTACTGTATATTATTTGGGTAGGGCCTTTTTTTAATATCGCAATATTTTAAGGCCATATCGCGATACACGATATATATCTCGATATTTTGCCTTAGCCTTGAATGAACACTTGATGCATATAATCACAGCAGTATGATGATTCTATATGTCTACATTAAAACATTCGTCTTCATACTGCATTAATATATGCTACTTTTAAACGTTCATGCAGAGAAGGAAATCACAACTAAAAAAATCACTATTTTTTTCATATGGTGTTGATCTGGAAATGTTTGCCCCGGCATTTTGATGGTGTGGGCGTGTGGCACCGAACGATGTTGACGTGCGGAGTAAGCACTGTTCATAGTCTAGCGGGTGACTTTTCTAATGATGCTACATATTAGCAGTGTAGCCGAGTGTCTTGGGTTCGCCTACTTATCTCATAAAATAATAAATAATAAACAGGAGACATTAGAGCAGGTTCGGTAGCCACCGCTTCTTTAACGTCAACATCACACACCTCCTTCCACAACCACAATGCTACTTTTTATAGCAACGCTTTTGCCCCACACTTGACAAATTACGGTTGTCTGTTCGACATCTTCCCACTTGAAGCCAAACCACCGCCAGACGATGAACCCTCTGCTTTTTTTCTTGGGAATTAATTCTTCCTTCATTTGTTAACAGATTCGCAACTTCTTTCTCTCGTATTACCGCTAGCATCACAGCTAACGTTACCCATGCTGCTACCTCTCTGCTCGGGGAGGGCGTATACGTATGTGACGTATGACGTGACAGTATGTGACGTGTGTAAGTAAGTGCGCTTACTGTCTGTGAGAAGGAGACACAGGAAAGAGCAAGTAGAGCATGTAGTTTAATGCATGCAGCTAAAAGCAACTGCGTGAGAACATAAACTCGATATCATTTTCTATATCGCACAGAGACAACCCCGCGATATATCGCGTATATCGATATATCGCCCAGCCCTACTTGTGGGCCACGAGTGCCCCCTCGAAGGCCACCAAAAAGTATCAGTTTCTCAGCTGTGGTCCGTATGGTCTGCAGAGGTACTCAGTTGTAATACACATGTCCACCACTTGTGGCAGTAATGACAATCTCATCCATCCATCCACCACTTTCTATCGCTTGTCCCTATCGGGTGTGTGAATGTGAGTGTGAATGTTGTCTGTCTGTGTTAGCCCTGCGATGAGTTGGCGACTTGTCCAGGTTGTACCCTGCCTTCCACCCGAATGCAGCTGAGATGACAATCTCAAAAAAACTGAAAAAGTCTGGAGCTAGAGTTATACATTTCTTAAGCGCAAATATTATGACTATAGTGGTGAAGCTGTATTTTCATTTATTCTTAACTTTTATGGACAGTTGACAGCAGGAAACATAAAAAATATTATTCATTATTATTTTGTAAGCATTTATTTTAGCACTGTGTGATCGTATTAAAAAAAACACACTATCAGTTTTTCTGAGTCCCTTCTTTTGCAGTATTTTTGATTAGTATTTATGTTAATGATCACCCTGACTGAAGCTTTGAAAATAATCTTGGTGTAAGCACATTGTTTCGTATCATTTGACAAGCTACTGTTCGTATATTAGATATAGTTGTTGAATTTGATTAAAATCATGAGTAAGATTACTAATTAAGTGTTAAATTTTAAATGTAATGGAAAAGTTGAGCCCAGAGGTCAAAAAGGTTAAAAACCCCTGGTATATTACATATACTTCTACATATACTCCGACTCTACAAACGTTTACTACATGTACTACTTTTGAACAATTTCCCTTGTGGATCATTAAAGTTTGTCTAATTCTAAGTCTAAGTCTATATATTACGTTAGTGTGGCAATAGCTGTGGCAATATTTGGTAAATAGTAAATTATAGAATGTATAGAGCAGTGGTTCTTAACCTGGGTTCGATCGAACCCTAGGGGTTCGGTGAGTCAGGCTCAGGGGTTCGGCGGAGCAGAATTCACACTGATTTGCAGGTGTGTAATTTGTTGTGAGTTTATGCACTGTTGGTTTTGTTGTTTGAACAATGCACGGTTCATGTTGTGCACCAGTAAAAAAACATGGTAACATTTTAGTATGGGGAACATATTCGCTATTAATAAGTTGCTTATAAACATGCAAATTAGTAACATATTGGCTCTTAACTAGTCATTATTAAGTACTTATTAATGCCTTATTCGGCATGGCCTTATTATAACCCTAACCCTCTAACTCTGGCCCGAACCCTCTAACCCTAACCCTAACCAAATAACTCTAAATTAAGTCTTTGTTACTTAGAATATGTTCCCCTAGTGTCCAAAAAACTCTAAATTAAGTCTTTGTTACTTAGAATATGTTCCCCTAGTGTCCAAAAAACTCTAAATTAAGTCTTTGTTACTTAGAATATGTTCCCCTAGTGTCCAAACAACTCTAAATTAAGTCTTTGTTACTTACAATATGTTCCCCATACTAAAGTGTTACCAAAAACATATAACTTTGTCTTGAATTTGAAAAAAAAAAAACATTTTATTTTTCACTAAAGAAGGGTTCGGTGAATGCGCATATGAAACTGGTGGGGTTCGGTACCTCCAACAAGGTTAAGAACCACTGGTATAGAGTAATTACCTAGATTTGCTTGTTGCTGGTCTCTGGTAATTTAGTTTACAGTGAAGGATGTTGTGGTTGCAACAGCGTAAAGTCAGAAGATCATCTTAGAGATAGGCATGTTAGTCTTGAAAACAAAAAGACTGAGACTGTCATATGTTGTGTTTTTTTAGGTACTACCTGTGTCTGCAGTTGAGGGATGACATCCTATCCGGGCGTCTGCCCTGTTCTTTTGTTACCCACGCCCTTTTGGGCTCCTACACGGTTCAAGCTGAACTGGGAGACTACGAGCCAGAGGATCATGGGCCGGATTACGTCGCTGACTTCCGCTTTGCCCCTAACCAGACACGAGAGCTGGAGGAGAGGGTGATGGAGCTGCATCATAACTATAAGTCAGCACAAATTTACTTCATTGGTCCAACTACAGTGACAGTGCTTGATTTGTGGCACATGGTAGATTAAATAATAACCAAATGTCGCTGCAGGGGAATGAGTCCAGCAGAAGCAGAAGTGAACTTTCTAGAAAATGCCAAGAAGCTTTCAATGTATGGGGTGGACCTACATCATGCAAAGGTACAAAGAGGCATGTCACATTTCTCAACAGCATCTGAACACACTTACACTATCTGTGAATTTGTCCTTGCTGACTAGGATTCAGAGGGAATTGACATAATGCTCGGCGTGAGTGCCAATGGTCTGCTCATTTATCGAGACCGCCTACGGATCAATCGCTTCGCTTGGCCAAAGATCCTCAAGATCTCTTATAAGAGGAGCAACTTCTACATAAAGATCCGCCCTGGAGAGGTACATAAACATGTCTTAATGTATGACGCGTGACTTGATGGTCGTCATTGTGCAAATAGACACAAAATAATGGTAATTACAGCAAATCCATCTGGAACAGCATGACACTTGGTTAACGGTAGACTTTTTATGGTTTTACTCTTTTTAAAATTACAATATTGCCTCTCTGTACTGCATTCTTAGTGATTTTGAGGTTTAATAATGTTCCACTATGGGACAGCAGGTGAGTGGTGTTTTTTCCCCCAGGCATTATTTATGGACCAAAGAAATATGAAATTAGTAAAATGCAATATTGTTTTTCCTCTTTTTGCTTTCTCCTTAGATCAGTGTTTTTCAACCTTTTTTGAGGCAAGGCACATTTTTCTCATTTAAAAAATCCGGAGGCACACCACCAGCAGAAAACGTTAAAAAAAATGAAACTCCACCAGGTCGTCATGCCTTATTTTGAGTTTGTTAGTGTTTTCCTGTGTGTAGTGCTTTAGTTCTTGTCTTGCGCTGTTATTTTGGTGGCTCTTCCTGTTTTGTTGGTGTTTTCCTGTAGCTGTTTCATGTCTTCCGTTGAGCGCTATTCCGCGCACCTGGTTTGTGTTAGCAAGCAAGGCTATTTACATTGTTGCTATCCTTCTTTGTGGACGCAGTAAGTTTTTGCTGTCGTCCAGCGTTCTGTTTCTGTTTACTTTGTAGCCAGTTCAGTTTTACTTTCGTTTTGCATAGCCATTGCCTTTCCCTTACGTACATTTTTGGTTTAAGCATTACATACCTTTTTACCTGCACACCGCCTCCCGATGTGGTCTGAATATTGGGATAACAACAAACCATCCTCGTCTCACCCGACACTTTACGACTTTTACAAAGCAATTAACTACCTGCTGCCACCTACTGACATGGAGTATTACGTGGTTTACACAGCACAGACACTAAGCAACGGCGCATTATTTGCAGATTATAATTATTGATTTGCAAAAAATGTTTTTTGGACCAATTAGGTGAAGTTGCATAATTTCCCACGGCACACCAGACAATACAGTGGTTGAAAAACTCTGCCTTAGATAAATCAAAAACATGTTTGTAGTTTTTTAACTGTTAACAAGCACTATAGGTATGTGTGAACACTATGATGGTTTACTATTGTTCCTGCAGTGAATGTCCTTTGGGGCTATCAACAGTGATTTATATCTGTTGTGCAGTTGTTTTGCTGTATGGTCAGCTGTCTCTATAAGTTTTCCTGAGGGTTCAGGCTGGCGTTTATTCCATTTTTTATTTTTATTTTATTTTTTTTTACAAAAAGGGACAACCATCAATGTGACGCTCAAAAACATGTTATATTGTTAATAACCTATTGATTGGACAGACATTGCTTCTGTTTACACCACTGAACATGTGATGGAGTGAGTGCACAAAACTCTAATTTTGTTGGATGGCTACAGATTCATGTGTCACTAAAGAAAATATGTCTGAGCGAACAAAAAAAATACTATTGATTCTTCCATTTCTCTGGAGTAATCACAGCTAAGGCCTTACACTATCCCTTCACTTTTCCTGCACTTTCTCCCCTCATTCTTCTTTTTTCACCTCCTTCTTTCATCACTTCTACCCCTCACTGCTTAGTATGAACAGTTTGAGAGCACCATTGGCTTCAAGTTGCCCAACCATCGGGCCTCGAAGCGATTGTGGAAGGTTTGCATTGAGCACCACACCTTCTTCAGGTAGGACTTAGTACCACACCTTTTCCTGTTGTAATACCTTGCACAGCCCAACTCTACTTCCCTTCCCAAACCTTGCAAATACAGCTACCTACAAAAGTTGATAGAAATTAGCAACTGCCATAAACTGGTTGTTATTTGATGACATCTGCTCATTTGACCAATGAGTTTCTAAACTAATCCATAAACAAACACTTTTACAGGTTGGTTTCTCCAGAGCCACCTCCAAAGGGCTTTTTGGTGATTGGTTCCAAGTTCCGCTACAGTGGAAGAACTCAAGCTCAAACCAGACAGGCCAGCGCTCTGATTGACAGGCCTGCACCTCAGTTCGATCGCTCAGTTAGCAAGAGATACCTCCTGTCCCAAAGTATTGATGGGGGTAAGAGCAACAAAACTCATACATTTTTCTTGTATTAGTATGAAGGCAGTACTATCTCTTGGTTATCAACTAAAAGCAACTGTGTATCTAATTGTTGCAGTATTGTTTTTCCATGAGTTGAAAAGTCAGGGATTGTAAGAAGGCTGCATCTTACCATCTGACATGCTTTATTCAGCAATTTGCAATACATTGCACCAATAACAAAATTAATTTGTGATAAAATATGAAAGTTAACAACTGAAATGCCAGCCATCCAGCAGATGCTGCGACATCAACATCGATTTATTTTTCCTCGTTACATCAAGTTTGGGCAGCCACTTTTTGCCAAGCAGAGTTCACAGAGCTCAATAACCGTAGTCTCATAGGCCAATTAAAAAATAAGTTACTTAAACCCCCATACACAGCCAGCAGGAATTTTTATTTAAACAGATGTATGCATTCCTGCAAATCACTCTACTAAAAATAATTGCTCCATATCAAATATAAGTAGCCCATAACCCTGGCAGAGTTCATACTACTCTGACGATATATTATTCTCTTCCATGTTCTTCAAAATAAATGTAAACATTCCAAATAGATCTTCAGTATATGTTCCTTAAATCTCTACATTAAACACGATTTCACCCAGCTTCAGCTTTAGGTAACAGTATGGACCAGTTGTCTCAGCGAAGCTTGAGCGAGCGCACACAGTTCATGTCCAGAGAAGACCTCGACCAAGAAGGCAGCCTGGACCTAGACCATGATCATTATGACTATCCAGACCAGGACCAAGACCAGGATCTTGACATCGACCAGGACTTGGACCTGTACCAGGGTCCAGATAACTTTCGGGGTGCTGGCTTCTCAACATCTGCTAAGACTTTGGAACTCAAGGTATGAGTCAAGAGTAGACATTATAAAAATAAAACAACATTGTTTCAATAAATGACTGATGGTGTGGAGTTTGCATGTTCTCCCTGTGACTGCCTGGGTTCCCTCCGGGTACTCCGGCTTCCTCCCACCACCAAAGACATGCACCTGGGGATAGGTTAATTGGCAACACTAAATTGGCCCGAGTGTGTGAATGTGAGTGTGAATGTTGTCTGTCTATCTGTGTTGGCCCTGGGATGAGGTGGCGACTTGTCCAGGGTGTACCCCGCCTACCGCCCGAATGCAGCTGAGATAAGCTCCAGCACCCCCCGTGACCCCGAAAGGGACAAGCGGTAGAAAATGGATGGATGGATGGGTCCAAAACGATGCAGTTTTGTTAACGAGCCACCGGCTAGAGCCTTGGACTTTTCACACCCTTGTCTTTAATATCCCATAAAAATGGTTATACAATTTGAGGTGTTCAGAAAAATTCTTCATGAACTTTGACTAACAGTCATACATTTTCCCCACCTGCCTTTGCATGTGACACTGATATTCATAATCCCTATTTAACCTATCGTTCCGTTAAATTTCTACCGCTTTGTACTCCTCCAGAGATTTAATACCTCACAGTATTAGACTTCACACTTGCTCTTAAATCTCCTTTCATTTTTTTAAATGCCTCTAAAATGTTTTCCTTCTTTTACTTTTCTCCTCCTCTTTTCTCCTCTCTGATGTCATCACCCATTTCTTGCTAACCACCCCCCATGTGCTCTTCTCTGATCCTTTTGTTTTGCCCTTCGACTTGTCTTATCTTGTAGGCTGAGGACGCAGTCTCGCCTGTAGATTCGAAACCAGAGGTATTTTGGATACTTTTGTGCAAATGTGGTTGTTGTTGGTCTTGTACCACACTCTGTGTCTGCACCATGTGTTTATGATTGTTTATCCTTGAAAGGAATGTTATTTCAATTTAGGCTGCGATTTTGCTGAATCCCAATACGGGTAATCTATTGAAACAGTATCCCTAGGCAAGATACGTCACCCACCTTGCCTTTAGTGCAGCCCACACTGGTGTATAAATTTGAGTGAATGAATGATTGGCTGGACGAATTGGCAGCCACGTTTCTGTGAGTCTACCGCAGGGCAGCTGTGGCTGAGATGTAGGTTACCACCACCAGTGTAACTGTGAAGTGAATTAATAATGGGTTCTCAGTGTATAAAGCGTGTTGGGTGTTGATTAAGGCGTTATAAAAATCGAACCTATTATTATTATCATTATTAAATTCCTACAGACTATATTTGCAAATAAGATTTCATGCATTGCTAGAAAACACAATGGGTCAATATCAATAAAAAGAAATATAAATATATATATATATATATATATACCCCGCCTTCTGCCCGAATGCAGCTGAGATAGGCTCCAGCACCCCCCGCAACCCCAAAAGGGACAAGCGGTAAAAAATGTGTATATATATATATATATATATATATATATATATATGTACTTTTTATTTTTTATGTTTTTTTTAAAGTCTTGTTTTGGGCCGATTGTAAGGACCTGCACCTGCGCTACGCATAGTGTTGCTGTACTCCTTCCTTGCTGTGCAGAGTTAGTGGTCAGTAAGGCAGAAGAAGTCGAAAGTTAAAAAGTCAACTTTCTGTATAATTGCAGTAAATGGAACTAGATCATTTTAATTACATTGTGTTTTGACTTGACATTGTTGTTTGTTTTGTACATGCAGAAAACTTGTACGTCGAGCTGCATTTTAAGTTTATCAGTGAACTATGTGGAATATTGCAATACTGCATTGTATCGTGAAGTCCTTGCCAATACCAAGCCCTACATGAAAAAAATAAATGTCATATGAAAATCCATTCATGTCAGAAATTCAACTTCAAATGTGAAACTAATATATGACATAGGCTCATAACATGCAACTTAATAAATCGAAAGCCTTCTTTTGATATCATTTTGATGATTATAGCTCACAGCTTACGAAAACTTTGACTTGAAAATCTCTGAAAATTTGGGGTTTTAAAAAGCTGTAAACTGTTATCATCAAAATGCTAACAAATTAAGGCTTGAAAAAAAGTTTATATTACAAATTAGTTTCAGGTGAATTGCTGACATGAATGGACTTTAACACAAAATTTCACCTGTACATTAACTACCATTAGAGTTATTTTTATCAACACCGCAAAACAGATAGTCTTCAAGCGTTGCTGATTCAGTAGAAATGTTCCGTAGTTGAATGTTCTCTTGGTGCTTTAATTGCCAATAGCTACTATAAGCATCTTATAGATGCTAATATATGAGCATCAACAGGCATTGTAATGCCAACCCTCTACACATGAAACGTTTGTCCAAAAGTCCTCACATGCGGATGTACAAGTTTATTTTAGAGTCTTCAGCAAAAGCACTCTGCTCATTTTTAAGAGTTAAAATTTAGGCATGAATGCCTGCATGTTTGTCTACTGTCACATCTATGCATGCAATGACCCAAACTAATTAAATAACATCCAACCTTCATCTCCTTCGCCTATCACCCCATCTCACTTGGCTCGCTCCCCAGATGGACAAGGACCTGGCCACGGCTCGGCCCAAACAGGAGGTACTTGCCTGTTTCGTGCACTTTGACGTCACAACACTTAGGGCCTGATCTACTGCAGCTGTGCGTGCATTAAAACACCTGCCTACTTGTTGGCACACACAAAAATGATGCCCTAAGTTTATTTGCGGAGGACTTCGTCTCTTAATGGAGCAAAAAAAGGAGCGCAATCCATTTAGCTTGTCTGTCTTCATGAATATGCAGAATATATGATGACTATCAGAACACCCACAATACTGGGCAGAGAAAATGCAAATATAATTATTTAGCGCACACACTGTGAGTTATTTATTTATTTATTTATTTGTGTCTTTATTTAGTACAAACCCCATTTCCATATGAGTTGGGAAATTGTGTTAGATGTAAATATAAACGGAATACAATGATTTGCAAATTATTTTCAACCCATATTCAGTTGAATATGCTACAAAGACAACATATTTGGTGTTCAAACTGATAAACTTTTTTTTTGTGCAAATAATCATTAACTTTAGAATTTGACAACACGTGACAAAGAAGGTGGCAATAAATACTGATAAAGTTGAGGAATGCTCATCAAACACTTATTTGGGACATCCCACAGGTGAACAGGCAAATTGGGAACAGGTGGGTGCCATGATTGGGTATAAAAGTACATTCCATGAAATGCTCAGTCGTTCACAAACAAGGATGGGGCGAGGGTCACCACTTTGTCAACAAATGCGTGAGCAAATTGTTGAACAGTTTAAGAAAAACCTTTCTCAACCAGCTATTGCAAGGAATTTAGGGATTTCACCATCTACGGTCCATAATATCATCAAAGGTTTCAGAGAATCTGGAGAAATCACTGCACGTAAGCAGCTAAGCCCGTGACCTTCGATCCCTCAGGCTGTACTGCATCAACAAGCGACATCAGTCTGTAAAGGATATCACCACATGGGCTCAGGAACACTTCAGAAACCCACTGTCAGTAACTACAGTTGGTCGCTACATCTGTAAGTGCAAGTTAAAACTCTCCTATGCAAGGCGAAAACGGTTTATCAACAACACCCAGAAATGTCGTCAGCTTCGCTGAGCCTGAGCTCATCTAAGATCAGTTAAAGTTAAAGTAAAGTTAAAGTACCAATGATTGTCACACAACACTAGGTGTGGCAAAATTATTCTCTGCATTTGACCCATCAAAGGTGTATTAGGCGTTTAGTGTATTAGTGCCCAAGACATGGGTAACTTACGTGAAGGCGCCATTAATGCTGAAAGGTACATACAGGTTTTGGAGCAACATATGTTGCCATCCAAGCAAGGTTACCATGGACGCCCCTGCTTATTTCAGCAAGACAATGCCAAGCCACGTGTTACATCAACGTGGCTTCATAGTAAAAGAGTGCGGGTACTAGACTGGCCTGCCTGTAGTCCAGACTTGTCTCCCATTGAAAATGTGTGGCGCATTATGAAGCCTAAAATACCACAACGGAGACCCCCGGACTGTTGAACAACTTAAGCTGTACATCAAGCAAGAATGGGAAAGAATTCCACCTGAGAAGCTTAAAAAATGTGTCTCCTCAGTTCCCAAATGTTTACTGAGTGTTGTTAAAAGGAAAGGCCATATAACCGAGTGGTGAATATGGCCTTTCCCAACTACTTTGGCACGTGTTGCAGCCATGAAATTCTAAGTTAATTATTATTTGCAAAAAAAAAAAAAAGTTTATGAGTTTGAACAGCAAATATGTTGTCTTTGTAGTGCATTCAATTGAATATGGGTTGAAAAGGATTTGCAAATCATTGCATTCCATTTATATTTACATTTAACACAATTTCGCAACTCATATGGTAACGGGGTTTGTACATCTCAAATGCCGTGCGAACTGGCAGTTGTGCAGAAATAGTAATGAGAAATCCTACATATGCTTGCCAACATACATTATAGGGAATGTCTAAAATAAAACATTATGGACATATTGTCTATTCAGCAATATCATTGTATAATTGTATATCTGCTGGAGGACTTGAGAGGCTGATTAAAACAAATTAAGTTGATGGGTTTTGGTTTCTGCTGCCATTTTTTTTAACAACATTCGTTTCATCATATACATGTGAAAAAAACTTATTTGGAATAGGCATTTTCTTGCACCTAAAACATTCCAACACAGGCTAAGAGTTAATGCCAGTGTGTCCAAAAAAGTTAATTCCACTGCAGAACTGTCTCTAAAATGCCCAGAAAAAGTGGAACACGTCTGCTGCAAGTTACAAAACATAGCAACACGCCACAGGTCTTAGCATGATAACATTAATGTCCACTGTGAGTGTCTCCATGGTGAAAGCAGCAGAGCACACGCAAAAACCTCATTTAAAGAGGCCGGTCTGCATCAGTTTGTAATTGTACACGTGGTCTTAGTAGATCACACGCAGCACACCCACTAGTAGTACACACAATTTTATTGTTTGTACACACTGTTTAGAGTGTGGTATTTGGTTCTTAGTAGATCAGGCCCTTAGTGTACTGCAAGAACAATTAAACTGTTCATTCTTACTTCAGTGTGAAACATTCATACACAAATTGCATTGTCCTTCGTTTGTCAGCAGCACATTTTCACAACAATATCGTCCACCTAAGTGTTGTTTGTCCGTCAGTTTGAAAGCACGACTGTGTAGAATAATGTCAATTCATCACAATGTTAAATGTTCTTTGTATTGAAAAATGTATGAAGAAAATAAACCAAAAACCCAAGAAAGTAGATTTATATATATTTTTCTTTGTTGCTTCTTGCCAATGCATTTTATAGTGTTGGAAAGCCTTTGTATTTCCCTTTTAGATGATTGTGAGGAACCTGGATTTGTGGGATGTTCTTTGCTTATGCCAAAAGTTTATTCTTGACTCCTTTCTGCTGACAATCAGATGCCTGGCAGTATTGTATGATGTGTTGGTCAAAATCCCCATCACTGAAAAACAAGGCTTGTTATGACTGACAGTAATCCCATATGTCCGTAGTCTGGAATCAAAGGTCATCTTCCGTGTTGACAACACTTGCTCCCTGATTGGTGTGTTTATATAAGACTACATTCAACAGTCCTCACCTCAACCAAACGGAACACTTTTTGGACTTCCTACTTGTGCAAGCGTGACCAACACAACAACATTTGCTAAATGATAAATGATAAATGGGTTATACTTGTATAGCGCTTTTCTACCTTCAAGGTACTCAAAGCGCTTTGACAGTATTTCCACATTTACCCATTCACTCACACACTGATGGTGAGAGCGGCCATGCAAGGCGCTAACCAGCAGCCATCAGGAGCAAGGGGTGAAGTGTCTTGCCCAAGGACACAACGGACGTGACTAGGATGGTAGAAGGTGGGGATTGAACCCCAGTAACCAGCAACCCTCCGATTGCTGGCATGGCCACTCTACCAACTTTGCCACGCCGTCCCTACACAAATTCTGGTTGCGGAGTGGAATGTGTTTCTTCAGCAGTGTGTGGGGAGGATATGCCGGGTGGTTGGGGCTGTGTAAAATTGGCATTCTTGTTGTCACATAACATCAGGATGGGACGTTTGCACATACCTGTACTCGGTTGTGCTGTTCATCCTGTAAATAAATGCATGTTCCTCACAGATGTTGCATTGTTTAAAGGGGAACATTATCACCAGACCTATGTAAGCGTCAATATATACCTTGATGTTGCAGAAAAAAGACCATATATTTTTTTAACAGATTTCCGAACTCTAAATGGGTGAATTTTGGCGAATTAAACACATTTCTAATATTCGCTCTCGGAGCGACGTCACATCGGGAAGCAATCCGCCATTTTCTCAAACACTGAGTCAAATCAGCTCTGTTATTTTCCGTTTTTTCGACTGTTTTCCGTACCTTGGAGACCTCATGCCTCGTCGATGTGTTGTCGGAGGGTGTAACAACACGAACAGGGACGGATTCAAGTTGCACCAGTGGCCCAAAGATGCGAAAGTGGCAAGAAATTGGACATTTGTTCCGCACACTTTACCGACGAAAGCTATGCTACGACAGAGATGGCAAGAATGTGTGGATATCCTGCGACACTCAAAGCAGATGCATTTCCAAGGATAAAGTCAAAGAAATCTGCCGCCAGACCCCCATTGAATCTGCCGGAGTGTGTGAGCAATTCAGGGACAAAGGGACCTCGATAGCACGGCAAGCAATGGCGGCAGTTTGTTCCCGCAGACGAGCGAGCTAAACTCCCTGGATGTCTTGGCTCACACCGTCCCGAAGATGATCAAGAGAAGAATATCAACCCTAGCTTCCCTGGCCTGCTGACATGAGGGTATGTCTACAGAATATATTAATTGATGAAAACTGGGCTGTCTGCACTCTCAAAGTGCATGTTGTTGCCAAATGTATTTCATATGCTGTAAACCTAGTTCATAGTTGTTAGTTTCCTTTAATGCCAAACAAACACATACCAGTCGTTGGTTAGAAGGCGATCGCCGAATTCGTCCTTGCTTTCTCCCGTGTCGCTGGCTGTCGTGTCGTTTTCGTCGGGTTTCGCTTGCATACGGTTAAAACCGATATGGCTCATTAGCTTCAGTTTGTTCTTCAATTTCGTTTTCGCTACCTGCCTCCACACTACAACCATCCGTTTCAATACATTCGTAATCTGTTGAATCGCTTAAGCCGCTGAAATCCGAGTCTGAATCCGAGCTAATGTCACTATAGCTTGCTGTTCTTTCCGCCATGTTTGTTTGTGTTGGCTTCACTATGTGACGTCACAGGAAAATGGACGGGTGGTTAAAATCAGGCACTTTGAAGCTTTTTTTTAGAGATATTGCGTGATGGGTAAAATTTTGAAAAAAACTTCGAAAAATATAATAAGCCACTGGGAACTGATTTTTAATGGTTTTAACCATTCTGAAATTGTGATAATGTTCCCCTTTAAAAGAGAAATACATGTATTGGCAATAAGCATTGTTACAACAAAGACATTTACTTATGTCAAAGGACACTTGCTTAATCCAGTATTACCTTATAGCTTCATCAGACTTAGTTCCATGTGATACTGTTTTATTATAAATTACTTATCTGGAAAGCTGATTTGTGTCTGTTTATTTGTAACCCTGTATTGACCTCCATTGCCCGAGCAGCAGTTTTTGGACAAGCCTGAAGATGTTCTACAGAAGCACCAGGCCAGCATCAACGAACTAAAAAGGGCTTTGAGACAGCCCAACAGCAAGGTGACCCAGAGGGACAAACGCATCTGCTCGGCAACTCCTCCTGGAGGAACACTGGAGCGGAAAACAGTAAGATGAGATTGAATTCTGATCTGTTATTTTTTCCCTTTTTCCTGGTATGTCTGGGTTGGCCAGGTGTCCTGTAATGTCTCATTCAACTTTTCCAAATGTTACTTAATGAGACAAATCAACAAAAGTAAGAAAAACATATCTTGGCATGTGACAGAGCACTGATTTGCATTTTCCCTTTAATTGTCCTAAAATATAATTGTCAGTGTTTCATAAGGTAACAACGATAGGAGTGTCACACTAGGCTAACACAATTGTTTACTCTATGTCAACTCAGGCGACTGGGGATGCCAAATTGATTGACAAGCAGGATGCTAATGGACAAGTGCTGGATTATAACTCAAATGTGGCTAGAGACACTTTGACAGTTACCCCTTGGATTGGGGAAAGCGGGACAACATGGGATACTGCGAAGTCTCCATTTGGAATATCTCCTAAATGTGGTTTAGGACCATTGGAACTAACCGATACAAGCCCCGTGGATGATCCTCTGGCCACTAACATTGGCTATGATTCTTTCCTAAAGAGCTCCATGCATGAAAATGGATATGGCTCCCCGAAGGAAAAACAAAGGAATGGAACAAAAAGTATAGATTTTACTCTTTGCCAATATAAAAAAAGTATACATCAAGCATTAACAAATAACTTTTCTTCCTCCTCGGAGGCTCTGGATCCAGTCCCAAAGGAAAAATGTGAAAGGGAGAAAATTGAAGGCCTGAGTGCAGAGGATTTGCTGAAAGACTGCAGCAAAACTATGAACTCTGAAGTCTCCAAAGTTATTCCTCTTAAACCACAAAGATCCAAAAAATCTTTGAATAAAGACAACAAAGGCGGTGTGAACCCTCAAAACCAGTCCGAGTGGTGCATCGTTGGGGATACTTCAATGACACAATCAAAAGGCGAATCCTGTGAGACGACAAGGAGAGGAGAGGAAAACAATGGACTGCAGTCCCCAAAAGGTGAAGTACATGAAGACTCAGCAACTAGAAAATACCAGAGTAGTCCTGGACTGCCAAATCAACAAGACTTTAGACAACTCAGGGATGCGACAAGTCCAACGCCGAAAGGTGGTGAGCAACAGGAATACTTTAAAGAGAGTCCTATTTCTCGATCCACATTCCCTACTGTTCCCCCTCGTACACTTCCTCTGAAAAAGCAGTGGTCCAGAGACCGACATGGCAACACGGACTGCACCCTCATCCACTTCAGAACCTACCAAGACACCACCAAGAGGAAGCAAGCGGTAAAACACCCACAGCCCCCAGTCCATCATGGGAAAGTAAAACATTGCATGAGCTTGATCGCAATGTCATGCAAATCTTGTTTTTGCCATTTTAAAGTCAACCAAAAATCACACTCTCATACTTCAGAACTCATATGGCTGAGAAAGCAAAAGCCATTGATTTACCTAAGTCCTCTCCGCGGTCCAGCAAGCTTTTTGCTTTCTTTTTGCTGCAAAGCTTGACATCTGCTTGGCCATATCAGAACACCGCGGGTCTTGACACTAAGGTCTCGTTAGCCTTCCAACATCCAAAGGTGGCTGCTGTTGCAAGGAGGGCAAGGCCTTTTCCCCAACATTCTTTCTTGAAAATATACCAGTAAATAGGCTGTGAAACTAAATGTCCTGCCCAGCACCTCTGTACTAACGGTAGAAAACATACAATCATCAATTAGATAAGGTCACAGGCTGCAGAGCTGCCAAACCTTTTTGGGTTCAGGCATCCATACATCCCATTTCCAAATGAATACATTTCCCCTGAAAAGGGTTATTTTAAAAATGGAACGGTTCAGTGCATGACATTACAGTTCTTTTTTAAGTGAAAAATAGCATGTTTCTGACTGGAACCTGAGTGGGGAATTCTTTTTGTGTGCTTGTTTTCTGCCTGAAACTTCAATGGATGAATACCCATGCATTAAACAAACACTAAGCATTACCAACTGCTCTTATGAAATCCCATTGTTTTTGATAATTTGCCATGAGAATTAATTTTGGAATGCAATTCGGTATTGTTTGTATATTAAGGCCTACTTGTTTGTTTTTCTATAGGAGACCCCTCCCACGCCAGCCATTCATGAGGAACCTCTTAGTGATTCCTCGGTGAGTAAACACACACGCTATACACAGACAGACAGACACATACAGTCGCGATCAAAAGTTTACATACACTTATAAAGAACATAATGTCATGGCTGTCTTGAGTTTCCAATCATTTCTACAACTCTTATCTTTTTTTGTGATAGAGTGATTGGAGCACATACTTGTTGGTCACAAAAAACATTCATGAAGTTTGGTTCTTTTAGGAATTTATTATGGGTCTACTGAAAATGTGACCAAATCTGCTGGGTCAAAAGTATACATATTTGGTTACATGTCCCTTGGCAAGTTTCACTGGAATAAGGCGCTTTTGGTAGCCATCCACAAGCTTCTGGCAAGCTTTTGGTTGAATTTTTGACCACTCTTCTTGACAAAATTGGTGCAGTTCAGCTAAATGTGTTGGTTTTCTGACATGGACTTGTTTCTTCAGCATTGTCCACACGTTTAAGTCAGGACTTTGGGAAGGCCATTCCAAAACCTTAATTGTAGCCTGATTTAGCCATTCCTTTACCACTTTTGACGTGTGTTTGGAGTCATTGTCCTGTTTGGAACACCCAACTGCGCCCAAGACCCAATCTCAGAGGGTTTTAAGTTGTCCTGAAGAATTTGGAGGTAATCCTCCTTTTTCATTGTCCCATTTACTCTCTGTAAAGCACCAGTTCCATTGGCGGCAAAACAGGCCCAGAGCATAATACTACTACCACCACCATGCTTGGCGGTAGGGTGGTGTTCCTGGGATTAAAGGCCTCACCTTTTCTCCTCCAAACATATTGCTGGGTATTCTGGCCAAACAGCTATTTTTTTGTTTCATCTGGAGGAACGTTTTGTGGTCAGATGAAACAAAAATTTACACAATACCCAACAATATGTTTGGAACACTTTCAAAAGTGGTAAAGGAATGGCTAAATCAGGCTAGAATTAAGGTTTTAGAATGGCCTTCCAAAAGTCCTGACTTAAATGTGTGGACAATGCTGAAGAAACAAGTCCATGTCAGAAAACCAACACATTTAGCTGAACTACACCAATGTTGTCAAGATGATTGGTCAAAAATTAAATCAAAAGCTTGCCAGAAACTTGTGGATGGCTACCAAAAGCGCCTTATTCCAGTGAAACTTGCCAAGGGACATGTAACCAAATATTAACATTGCTGTATGTATACTTTTGACCCAACAGATTTGGTCAAATTTTCAGTAAACCCATAATAAATTCATAAAAGAACCAAACTTCATGAATTTTTTTTGTGACCAACAAGTATGTGCTCCAATCACTCTATCACAAAAAAATAAGAGTTGTACAAAATTATTGGAAACTCAAGACAGCCATGACATTATGTTCATACATACATATATACATACATACATATATATACTGAACACAAATATAAACGCAACACTTGTTTTTGCTCTCATTTTTCATGAGTTTTCAAAGATCCAAAACTTTTACTATATACACAAAATACCTATTCCGCTCAAATATTGATCTAAATATGTGTTAGTGAGCATTTCTTCTTTGCTAATATTATCCATCCCACTTCACAGGTGTGACATATCAATATGCTGATTCAACAGCATGATTATTGCACAGGTGTGTCTAAGGCTGCCCACATAAAAGGCCACTCTGAAATGTGCAGATTTGCTTTGCCAGGATACATGCTAACAAATGAAGATTATAGACTTTTGGGAAAAATCTATACAATTTCATAGACTAAATACTATAATTTAGGTTTAAATGTAGTGTTTAGGCCAGTAGAGAAGGCTCTGAAAGCCCACTACTGAGCCTAAAAAATCAAATCAAATTGTGGCGGCGTGGCTCGGTTGGTTGAGCGGCCATGCCAGCAACTTGAGGGTTCCAGGTTTGATCCCCGCTTCCGCCATCCTAGTCACTGCCGTTGTGTCCTTGAGCAAGACACTTTACCCACCTGCTCCCAGTTCCACCCACACTGGTTTAAATGTAGATATTGGGTTTCAATATGTAAAGTGCTTTGAGTCACTAGAGAAAAGCACTGTATAGAATTCACTTGACTGATAATAAAAGAAAAACATCTAATATTGCAAGAATAAAGTCGTAGTTCTACTTGTAATATTTTGTTGTTCTTTTTAGTACGAGTGCTACTGTACTTTAAACTGTACTCCTTTGTTTTAAACAGAGCATTTTTGTTTTTTCAAGGCAGAAATCTTGATTGAAGTATTGTAATGGCTTTTAAGTTTTAAGATTTTTAAATCAAAAACAGGCCTACAGAATCTTCAGTTCTTCATCTATTTAGTATCTGACATGTTGTGGACTTACTTTAGCGGGAGCTTTGGGAGAGACGCCTGGGCTCAACCTCAGAGGACGAACAAGACCACGACATCTCGTATCTAAAGGAAACCCACCTCGGCATCGAGCGCAAATGTTCCAGCATCACAGTCAGCTCCACGTCCAGCCTGGAGGCCGAGGTGGACTTCACCGTCCTCACAGACCTGCACACGGGAATGGAGGAGTTCTCCCGAGGGATGTCAGAGCTGGGCGAGCGGGACCTGTCGCCTGACGGGGGTCTGCGCTTCGGGATCGACTTCCTCCAGCAGCAAGGCTCCTCGGAGTTGCCACTGCCTCCTTTGGTGTCCGCCCATCCTTTGTCCAAAGCGGCGAGCGGCAGTCCTCCAGCCAAGCACATCCAGACTGAAGAAGTGCGGACAGAAGCCAAAAGGCCTGATGTGCAGGTACAGCGAATGTTAGCATGAAGTAGCTTATTTGGTCATTTTGACTGCCTAAAACTATACTGTAAGACACATTGTCTTTAAAGTAGGGATGTCCGATAATGGCTTTTTGCCGATATCCGATATTCCGATATTGTCAAACTCTTTAATTACCTATACCGATATCAACCGATACCGATATCAACCGATATATACAGTCGTGGAATTAACACATTATTTTGCCTAATTTGGACAACCAGGTACGGTGAAGATAAGGTACTTTTAAAAAAAATAAAAAATAAATAAAATAAGATAAATAAATTAAAAACATTTTCTTGAATAAAAAAGAAAGTAAAACAATATAAAAACAGTTACATAGAAACTAGTAATTAATGAAAATGAGTAAAATTAACTGTTAAAGGTTAGTACTATTAGTGGACCAGCAGCACGCTCAATCATGTGTGCTTACGGACTGTATCCCTTGCAGACTGTATTGATATATATTGATATATAATGTAGGAACCAGAATATTAATAACAGAAAGAAACAACCCTTTTGTGTGAATGAGTGTGAATGAGTGTAAATGGGGGAGGAAGGTTTTTTGGGTTGGTGCACTAATTGTAAGTGTATCTTGTGTTTTTTATGTTGATTTAATAAAAAAAAAAAAAAAAATTATACCGATAATAAAAAAAAACGATACCGATAATTTCCGATATTATATTTTAACGCATTTATCGGCCGATAATATCGGCAGGCCGATATTAACAAACATTGTCATGTCTGTGTAATCATGTTTTGTTTTAGTCATGTTTTGTTTTGTTTAGTTATTGGACTCTTTAGTTTCTGGCTTTTCACTCCCTTGTCTTGTTTCCATGGTTACCCATTAGTTTCACCTGTTCCACGTTTGGACTCATTGTGCACTCTTGTTTGTCACCATAGCAACCCATTCGTTTTCACCTGCCCTCACGACTCACGCACCTTTCTTTAATCATGTCACTATTTAAGCTTCCAGTTGCCAGGCTGTCGGTCTGGCGACATCATACCCCTATCACACTATGTTTACCTCTGCGCACTTCATGCCATGTCCAAGTAAGTTTTTGTTTATTAATGCCACAGTTAGTGTTTTTGTTTCATTGTTCATAGTTTCTGCCTTTGTGCAAGTTTTGTGTTTATAGCCAAGTTTTGTACCTCCACTGTGAGCGCCTTTTGTTTGTTTCTTGAGTGTTAAAATTAAATATGTCTTCACCTTCACACCATGTCTGGTCCAAATCATTTGCACCACGGGAGAACAAACCACGCCATAGTCCAAGTCCTGACAGACATCTCTACTTTAAAGTAACACTTATGTGAAATGAGACATATTTCCCTTCATGGAGGTGTGAAAATACAAACATTAAACTCAGAATATCTGAAAATATATCTGGATTAGCATGTTAGCTTTGTAGCACTATTATAAGAAAATGGTTAGACCCGAACCCAAACCCTTATCCACTATGCTAAATAACCAGAGAGCAAGACTGACCGGGGACAAAGTAGTTATTTTTTTAATTAAGTTGAGTTACAAATGAATGTACAGTATTAAAAATTACAAAAACTATATACAGTAGCTAAAGT
Organism: Nerophis lumbriciformis; assembly: GCF_033978685.3. Lineage (NCBI taxonomy): Eukaryota > Metazoa > Chordata > Actinopteri > Syngnathiformes > Syngnathidae > Nerophis > Nerophis lumbriciformis. Next base: position 17,264,257 of record NC_084548.2, read on the forward strand.
ACTTACCTGAATAACAACAATGGGAAATTGGACATTGCAACATTTTGAAATGTCACCATTAAGGACCCAACGGAGCCCTTATCTGTGGAGAGTCGTCCTTATATATGCCTGTCCATTATTCCATTTATCGAGAACAAAAACAACGTCGGCTCGGACTGCCAACTTCCTGAAAAATAAATAAAGGACACCTTATTGGCAGGGCCGGACTGGGTTGTCCTTTGTCCTCTTGTATTTAATGTATGTGAAACCATTTATGCGGCATAGCTCGGTTGGTAGAGTGGCCGTGCCAGCAACTTGAGGGTTCCAGGTTCCATCCCAGCTTCTGCGATCCTAGTCACTGCCGTTGTGTCCTTGGGCAAGACACTTTACCCACATGCTCCCAGTGCCACCCACACTGGTTTAAATGTAACTTTGATATTGGGTTTCACTATGTAAAGCGCTTTGAGTCACGAGAGAAAAGCGCTATATAAATATGATTAACTTCTAATAATTTTGCAAATAGTTGCTATTAATATTACGATATTCTTCAAATAAGTCAGACGCGTCAATTTTGTCTCAGTTCTTAAAAATGGTCTACTTGTTTTCTTCTCTCCAAGCCCGTAGTGCCTAAAAAGCCAAAGAGGTCAGTACCGGTGTCTTCTTCAGTGGACAGGGAGCCATCGCATTGCCGGGTCCCCAGCGCCGCACCTCTGAGTCGGGAAGCCAGTGATGTCATGGCCTCAGCCACCGTCAAGAAGACCGACATTCGGACGGAGACCCAGCCCAATGGGTCAGAGGTCACGACAACGATAGTGGAGTTCGCAGATCAGGTCAGTCCACAAGTGTATTGCAGATGAGGGCAGCGTACTACAAAAGCAAAGTAAATGTAAAAACAGATATTATATGAGGAAATACATTTAAAAGTACAAAAAAAAAAAAAAATTCAAGATTGTAATATTTAATAAAATACTTTAAAAATGTTACAAAAATTTAGTTTTTATGACGAAAAAACTGTAATATTTAAAAGATAAAGTTGTGTTTTAATGAAAATATTTTTTTAGGGTACAAAAGACAGAAGGCCTTTGCAATAAATTAGGGATTATATATATATATATATATTTAAATTAAAAAAATATTGTATTTTACGATCACTGCATATTTTTGGGCACTATTTGCTTGTGTCTAGTGTGGTTGTGAAGTATTATTTAAAAATGATTTATTTTCTTAGTATTTATTGATTGTATATACTGTGCTTACTTCACCTTGCACTTTCAATTACATTTTGTTGTACTTATTTACAATAAAAACAGTAACAATTGTTTTGCTTCTCAAATTAAAAGAAGAAAACATTTTCAAGTTCATCGATAGATGGAAAAAAAGAAACTGAGATTTATTTAATAATGTAACTAAGGAAATGTTGAATGCCAATTTAATTCGGACTCCCGAACGAAATATAAAAGAGAATGACATACGTATTATAAATTACAAGGAGAATAATAAAGCGTACACAAAACTCTTAACGCAGCATTTCCAAACTGATCAACAATATCTCTGTATTCCACACAACTGGCAATATTTTCCTATTTTACGATCACTGCATATTTTTGGGCACTATTTGCTTGTGTCTAGTGTGGCTGTGAAGTATTATTTAAAAATGATTTATTTTCCTATTATTAATTGATTGTATATAATGGGCTTACTTCACCTTGCGCTTTCAAATACATTTTGTTGTACTTATTTACAGTGACAATACATTCATCTACAGTACAGGCCAAAAGTTTGGACATAACTTCTCCTCATTCAATGCATATTTACATTGTAGATTGTCACTGAAGGCATCCAAACTATGAATGAACACATGTGGATATACGTACTTAACAAACAAAGGTGAAATAACTGAAAACATGTTTTATGTTTCCTCAAAATAGCCACCCTTTGCTCTAATTACTGCTTTGCACACTCTTGGCATTCTCTCCATGAGCTTCAAGCACACCTTCGAAGTGAAAAACATTTCAGGTGACTACCTCTTGAAGCTCATCGAGATAAAATGCCAAGAGTGTGCAAAAAAGTAATCAGAGCTAAGGGTGGCTATTTTGAAGAAACTAGAATATAAAACATGTTTCCAGATATTTCACCTTCTTTTGTTAAGTACATAACGCCATAGGTGTTCATTCATAGTTGTGATGCCTTCAGTGACAATCTACAATGTAAATAGTCATGAAGATATAGAAAACCCATTAAATGAGAATGTTTTCCAAACTTTTAGCCTGTACTGTATATGTCCTAAAAAATGTATTTCTTCCCCCATAAAAAGCATTGATTGTAATTCATCAAATTATTATAATACAGGGATTCTCAAACTGTGGTACATGCATCCCTAGTGGTACGCAGGCTCTGTATAGTGGTACGCCAAAGAATCACTTGATAAAAGTAGTGTTTTATTTTCCTATATTCAAACACAGTTTTACTGTTCAAATTGTGTGCAATATTACAGTGGCCAGAAATATTAAATGTGCTTGTAAAACCTCAAACTTGTTTTTAATGAATACTTAGGCCTACTACGCTAGATGTATTTTCATGTTGGTCACTATGGTGGTACTCGGGGAACCAAGTTTTTTTCTGAGGTGAAAAAAAGTTTGAGAGCCACTGTATTATAATAATCATAATAATATGTCCTTCACATAACATGTCATACTATGAGACTCTTTTTAGTATGGGTTTTTTACTGAACTGTGTAGGGACCCCAAACACGGGATGACGGGTGATTTGTATCATCAGTGTCAAATGCAGTACAAATATTTTATTTATCATCATTCAAGCAGAATCACAATTTATTTTTTGTTTTTTTTAATAGCAGGATCACGGTATCACAAGTCTGAGCGACATGTCTTACTCTACGAGACAGAGTGTCTCTCCTGTGAGTATGAAGTGCACGGCCACGCTTTTAATCTCTCCACCTCCCTTGGGTTCAAACCTACATACTGGTCCACATACCGTATTTTCCGGACCATAGGGCGCACCGGATATAAGACGCACTGCCGATGAATGGTCTATTTTCGATCTTTTTTCATAAATAGGGCGCACCGGATATAAGGCGCACTGCCGATGAATGGTCTATTTTCGATCTTTTTTCATAAATAGGGCGCACCGGATTATAGGGCGCATTAAATGAGTCATATTATTTTTTATTTTTTTCTAAATGTAAACACTTCCTTGTGGTCTACATAACATTCATCTTTGGTCAAAATGTTGCATAGATGATGTTTTACAGATCATCTTTAAGCCGCTTTCTGACAGTTGCTTCCAGATGCACCGTTTTGTGGGCGGTCTTATTTACGTGGCCCATCTTCGGCAGCGTCTTCTCCCCGTAATCTTTGTTGTAGCGGTGTAGCGTGCAAGGACGGGAGTTGAAGAAGTGTGAAATGATAGAGCTAACTGTTTTAATGACATTCAGATTTTACTTAAATCAATAACGGAGCAGCATCTCCTCATCCGGAAACAACAACAAATGTGTCCCGTTGAAAACCGTCTGACCGGAACTCTAATAACTAAAGTTCCTTGGGTGAATAAAGTAAACTCACTATACCGGTATGTTTTAGCGCTTTCATGGCGAGTTTACTGACAGATATAAGTAAGAACTTTACACTTCTTTATATTAGAAATGGCAACAGCGGAGGTTGAATGTCACATAACAAGAAGATAGCGAAAAAGAAGAAGTTTATCGACTACAAAAGCGGACAGGCGCAATTTTTCAGGATTTATGCAGATCCCAAATATAGATCAGCAGATACCAAAGTGTAAGAAAAGTTGCTTTTGCATTATATTGTGAAACAAAACACCAGATAATATGTTTTACCTTATACACACACCATAATAATACTCGCATGTTTAATGCGGCAACAATCCATCAAGCGGTGCGGCTTCATAGCTTACCAAAGTCGTACTAAAACATTTAATAGATTTTAGAGCGCCGTGTGTAATGTTCTATATTTTCAATGCAACATATAAAATGTTGGTGTTGTTTACTTGAGTCATATTGCCATCATAGGGCAGTCTACATGTATCTCTTATGTTTGACTGCCATCTACTGGTCACACTTATCATTACACCATGTACCAAATAAAATTGCTTTGAGGTTGGCAAGCAATCCCGGAATTATTCCGTACATTAGGCGCACCGGGTTATAAGGGGCACTGTCGAGTTTTGAGAAAAAAAAAGTTTTTAAGTGCGCCTTATAGTCCGGAAAATACGGTACATTCATAAATGTATTACTGTAAATTATCTGAATAAACACGCTCGGATTGATATGCAGATGCACAAATTAGTACACATGCATGCACATTTGATTACACATGCACAGATTGCACACATGCACAGATTGAGATACAAGTTTGCAAATAATTTTGCCATAAAAATACTTCCATTTAGTGGCTATTGCACAATAACTAAAGAAAAAAACTATTAAAATCAATTAAAATATTTGGGTTTTGCACGCAAATCCTTCCTGTATCCAGAGACTTACTCAATGACTTTGTAAACAAACCTTCCTTTATCTATCCTTTATATCTTTTCCATCAATTGTAACTGAGCTACTGTGTGGAACAATTTCCCTTGTGGATCATTAAAGTTTGTCTAAGTCTAAGATAGTCCAGAAAAATTGCATCCAAGTTCATCTGGAACCGTATCAGTCGGGGTACGAACGCTCTTTTCCTTCGGATTTAAAACTCCTGGTCCAGGGTTCGATACTGGGCTCGGGATCTTTCTGTGTGGAGTTTGCATGTTCTCTGCGTGGGTTCCCTCCGGGTACTCCGACTTCCTCCCACCTCCACAGACATGCACCTGGGGAGAGGTTGATTGGCAACGCTAAATTGGCGTGTGAGTGTGAAAGTTGTCTGTCTATCTGTGTTGGCCCTGTGTTGAGAGGACGACTTGTCCATGTTGTGTACCCCGCCTTCCGCCCGTGTGCAGCTGGGATAGGCTCCAGCACCCCCCGCTACCCCGTAAGGAACAAGCGGTAGAAAATGGATGGATGGAAAAGGAAATAAGCGGCCCCCCCAGCGTACGGGAGGCACTGCGTATGACAAATAGTCATGGTCACTTGGACTTCACATGTAGGTGTGAAAATACAAAAAAACTAACTGTTTGAGACATTTCCATGCACTAATTTAGTGCATAGAAATGTAGTGATTGAGTCTGCTTAATTATCCTGTAAGAAAATTAAACAGACACGGAACAACTCTGAAATATACATGTCGATGTACAAACCCCGTTTCCATATGAGTTGGGAAATTGTGTTAGATGTAAATATAAACGGAATACAATGATTTGCTAATCATTTTCAACCCATATTCAATTGAATGCACTACAAAGACAAGATATTTGATGTTCAAACTCAAACTTTTTTTTTTTTTTTGCAAATAATAATTAACTTAGAATTTCATGGCTGCAACACGTGCCAAAGTAGTTGGGAAAGGGCATGTTCACCACTGTGTTACATGCCTTTCCTTTTAACAACACTCAGTAAACGTGTGGGAACTGAGGAGACACATTTTTTAAGCTTCTTTCCTATTCTTGCTTGATGTACAGCTTAAGTTGTTCAACAGTCCGGGGGTCTCTGTTGTGGTATTTTAGGCTTCATAATGCGCCACACATTTTCAAAAGGAAACAGGTCTGGACTACAGGTAGGCCAGTCTAGTACCCGCACTCTTTTACTATGAAGCCACGTTGATGTAACACAAGGCTTGGCATTGTCTTGTTGAAATAAGCAGGGGCGTCCATGCTAACATTGCTTAGATGGCAACATATGTTGCTCCTAAACCTGTATGTACCTTTCAGCATTAATGGCGCCTTCACAAATGTGTAAGTTACCCATGTCTTGGGCACTAATACACCCCCATACCATCACAGATGCTGGCTTTTCAACTTTGCGCCTATAACAATCCGCATGGTTCTTTTCTTCTTTGGTCCGGAGGACACGACGTCCACAGTTTCCAAAAACAATTTGAAATGTGGACTCGTCAGACCACAGAACACTTTTCCACTTTGTATCAGTCCATCTTAGATGAGCTCAGGCCCAGCGAAGCCTACGGCGTTTCTGGGTGTTGTTGATAAACGGTTTTCGCCTTGCATAGGAGAGTTTTAACTTGCACTTACAGATGTAGCGACCAACTGTAGTTACTGACAGTGGGTTTCTGAAGTGTTCTTGAGCCCATGTGGTGATATCCTTTACACACTGATGTTGCTTGTTGATGCAGTACAGCCTGAGGGATCGAAGGTCACGGGCTTAGCTGCTTACGTGCAGTGATTTCTCCAGATTCTCTGAACCCTTTGATGATATTACGGACCGTAGATGGTGAAATCCCAAAATTCCTTGCAATAGCTGGTTGAGAAAGGTTTTTCTTAAACTGTTCAACAATTTGCTCACGCATTTGTTGACAAAGTGGTGACCCTCGCCCCATCCTTGTTTGTGAACGACTGAGCATTTCATGGAATCTACTTTTATACCCAATCATGGCACCCACCTGTTCCCAATTAGCCTGCACACCTGTGGGATGTTCCAAATAAGTGTTTGATGAGCATTCCTCAACTTTATCAGTATTTATTGCCACCTTTCCCAACTTCTTTGTCACGTGTTGCTGGCATCAAATTCTAAAGTTAATGATTATTTGCAAAAAAAAAAAAATGTTTATCAGTTTGAACATCAAATATTGTTGTCTTTGTAGCATATTCAACTGAATATGGGTTGAAAATGATTTGCAAATCATTGTATTCCACAATTTCCCAACTCATATGGAAACGGGGTTTGTAATAATAATAATGATTTTAGTTGAATTACAAGACCAACATTTTCAATTTTGACTCTTTTGAGTGTTTTCGTTATGCCCTGTTAATATAAATATATTGATATACTGTAATTATATATCAGTCTTGGATTATCAATTATATATATGTCTTCTCCAACAGGTGCATATGGGAAGTCTTGCAAGAGAGACGTCAGGGTCGCCCATCCTCGTCACTGAAAATGTTACCTCCGCAACCACACAGGTCACCAAGGTACAGAACAAGAACCGACAAATAAAGCTTCTGATTTACTAAGTTAAGAATGACAAAAGGTGGTTTGTTCCAGTCTGACATGCTGTGTAACATGTTGTGTTGTTGAGTGTGTGCTATCACTGTGTACTGCAGACGGTGAAAGGAGGCTACTCAGAAACCAGAATAGAGAAGAGGATCATCATCACAGGAGATGATGATGTGGACCAGGAGCAGGTGAAGTGCACACCTTCATACAAACATGTACGGCATTGTGTTCAACATTTACCACTACTACGATGCGCTGACAGGCTCTGGCCATCGCAATCCAAGAGGCCAGGCAGCAGCATCCAGACATGCAGGTGACCAAGGCCGTAGTTGTCAGGGAAACAGAATCATCCGCTGAGGAGCAACCCACATCAGGGGTACAAGTGCCCGTCTTCACCTCGATGTAACATTGACTGCATGCTTTAAAGTTGAAGTAAGGAGAAACTGTCCTTCGGTTTTTAAAGTAGTAACAGACAAGTGTTCACTGTGAAGTACTGCAATTATTGTTTAAGTAGACTCTGACACGGCCGCTCCACAATGTTGTGTGCATCCATATTTATGAGAGCAATGCGCTTTATTAAAGGGGAACTGCACTTTTTTGGGGGGAATTTTGCCCATCGTTCACAATCAATATGAAAGACATGATGATGGATGTATTTTTTTTATGCAATCTAAATAGTAAATACATCTCTGCTTACAATGGAGCCTATGGGAGTTGCTCTATTCTGCCTATAAAAGCCCTTAAAAAAACATCCAAACACCCCCATTACGGTTTTATATACATGATGTAAATATATGTGTAATCTAGTAACGGGCACATTTCTAATGACATTTAATATTTTTTAATATTTTATATTCATAATTCATCACAATGTGGTTTTTTTTTTTAATTATCAACAACACTGCAGACTATATGAGAGCCAACAAACATAATACACCATCACTTACTGTACAATGTCCGCTGTCATTAGGATGCTGACTGCTAGGATGTTCATATATTCCCATTTCGATATAGAATGACTCATAATCCTCGCGAAGAAAAGGGGGGTGGAGCCAAGCGTCTTTTTGTGTCGTTCTCCATTACCGGGTCTAAATTGGCTGTCAAATTGTACGAGCTTGTCGGAGAACATCCTCGTCCTTCTACTATCCAGGTGGAAGGCATAAAGTATAATCTAGAATAAAGTTTGA
>NC_084548.2:17275000-17285000 GCF_033978685.3 Nerophis lumbriciformis
GCATTTTTATTTTTATTTTTTAATTTTTTATCCAAAAGTGCCACGGTGGCAGTGTCAAAAGAAAAAAGAAAAAAAAGGATGATTTGATGGTGTTGTAGAGTAGAATGTGTGTTGTTCTATAATTGCACTGACTGATGATGACAGTAGACTTGAATAGAAAAGAACAACAGCACCCTCTGGTGGTGAGTATAATGTCCAAACGCTGCAGTAGTTTGTAATCATGCATCCCCTCCTATAAATGTCTCATATTTTTGAGTGTAAATGTACTTGTATGAATGTGCAACATGACGGATTGTACATTTCAACTAATTATGCCTTCTTTTTGCTTCCTAAACCGGCTAATACACTTCCTGTGCTAAGTGCGTTAACAATGTGTTGCACATTCAAAACTCCCTTTCCCCGGCCTAAATAATCCAGCTGCATATTCGTGTAGTAAAAGTAGAATAATGTGTGTTCCGAATCATGTGTGCATGACAATTCCTTTCGTCAACGTCGAGTAGGATGGATTTAAGTCGAATGAGAATGAGAATTCATGGATTGCAGTGTAACTAAAGGGGAACATTATCACAATTTCAGAATGGTTAAAACCATTAAAAATCAGTTCCCAGTGGCTTATTATATTTTTCGAAGTTTTTTTCAAAATTTTACCCATCACGCAATATCCCTAAAAAAAGCTTCAAAGTGCCTGATTTTAACCATCGTTATATACACCCGTCCATTTTCCTGTGACGTCACATAGTGAAGCCAACACAAACAAACATGGCGGAAAGAACAGCAAGCTATAGCGACATTAGCTCGGATTCAGACTCGGATTTCAGCGGCTTAAGCGATTCAACAGATTACGAATGTATTGAAACGGATGGTTGTAGTGTGGAGGCAGGTAGCGAAAACGAAATTGAAGAAGAAACTGAAGCTATTGAGCCATATCGGTTTGAACCGTATGCAAGCGAAACCGACGAAAACGACACGACAGCCAGCAACACGGGAGAAAGCGAGGACAAATTCGGCCTTCTAACCAACGATTGGTATGTGTTTGTTTGGCATTAAAGGAAACTAACAACTATGAACTAGGTTTACAGCATATGAAATACATTTGGCAACAACATGCACTTTGAGAGTGCAGACAGCCCAATTTTCATCAATTAATATATTCTGTAGACATACCCTCATGTCAGCAGGCCAGGGAAGCTAGGGTCGATATTCTTCTCTTGATCATCTTCGGTGTGAGCCAAGACATCCAGGGGGTTTAGCTCGCTCGTCTGCGGGAACAAACTGCCGCCATTGCTTGCCGTGCTGCCGAGGTCCTTTGTCCCTGAATTGCTCACACACTCCGGCAGATTCAATGGGGGTCTGGCGGCAGATTTCTTTGACTTTATCGTTGGAAATGCATCTGCTTTGAGTGTCGCAGGATATCCACACATTCTTGCCATCTCTGTCGTAGCATAGCTTTCGTCGGTAAAGTGTGCGGAACAAACGTCCAATTTCTTGCCACTTTCGCATCTTTGGGCCACTGGTGCAACTTAATCCGTCCCTGTTTGTGTTGTTACACCCTCCGACAACACACCGACGAGGCATGATGTCTCCGAGGTACGGAAAACAGTCGAAAAAACGGAAAATAACAGAGCTGATTTGACTCGGTGTTTGAGAAAATGGCGGATTGCTTACCGATGTGACGTCACAACGAGAGCGAATATTAGAAAGGCGTTTAATTTGCCAAAATTCACCCATTTAGAGTTCGGAAATCGGTTAAAAAAATATATGGTCTTTATTCTGCAACATCAAGGTATATATTGACGCTTACATAGGTCTGGTGATAATGTTCCCCTTTAAACAACAAAGCCCTTTTTAAGCAAAACAGAGGAAATTAAGCTTCCTGACAGGAAATGAAGAGCACTCACCAAAATAAAGAGAGGAAATATGACTTAGCCAGTGTACTTAATGTAGTTAATACTAATATCCACTGATGATGCTTCCCACCACCCGTTTGGTTTTACAATCAATGTTTGAAAAAAAAAAAAAAAAAACACACATTTCTTTCCCCACTGCAGATTTTTTTTAATCCCTTCTGTTTATTTCATTTTAGCCTATTTCTCCGCCAGCCGGTCCAAGTGCAGTATTCTACTTTTGATTTCCACGCCGCAGTTGGCTGATTTTGTAAAGTCAATATTTTAAGTGCCCCGGGTGTCCAAAAAACTTGGAACGAGTGTCATGAATGTCGTCTTATTACGTGCGAACAAATGTTTACGGAGGTATTAAACATTTACACGTGTAGTGTAACTCTGTTGTGTTCCATAAGAATGATGGAGGGGGAAACAATGCATACCTTGTAGCTACTATACTGTATATTTGATGCAAAGACGTGAGGCCGTGGTCCTGATGAACCAAGGTGGGGTCGTCCGTCCGTCCGTCACCTACAAGGCAGAAAGCTTTGCGTCACCAACACAGCACCGTTTTTACTTTTCCAGCCATCCCTACAATAACTGAAACCATCCCTCCATCTTCCTGTGGACAACACAGAAAAAAGTGCTGACCGAGGCTGACGTGCCACCAAAGTGCTGGGAACTATTGGACTTTGGGCGCCACTGCTGACCCCTCATAACTTGACCGCGGAACCAGGTTCTAATAGTTTTCCTCCCGCACTGCTTCTCTCCGTCGCTTCGTGCTCGTGTCTTTGCTGTACATTGTACTTGCATTCCATTCAAATGAATAAAAAACAAAAACAAGATAAGAGATGACATGCGTTTGTCTAACTAATACTTGGTCACTATCCAGCAGGCACAACTTGCATAGGACACATGGGATTGATGGCAACTTTCAATGTGTTGTTCGGGTCTGTGGGACCCGTTTTTTATTTTTTATTAAAAGAAAAATGATACAATTAATTAATTTTTAAAACTGAGACTCACTGACTTTGGCTCATTTTCTGTGAAGAACAAACATCAGAATACATATTTAATGACCACACACTATACACCCCCCTTACACATTTCTATTACAAACCCCATTTCCATATGAGTTGGGAAATTGTGTTAGATGTAAATATAAACGCAATACAATGATTTGCAAATCATTTTCAACCCATATTCAGTTGAATATGCTACAAAGACAACATATTTGATGTTCAAACTGATAAAACATTTTTTTTGTTTTGCAAATAATCATTAACTTTAGAATTTGATGCCAGCAACACGTGACAAAGAAGTTTGGGAAAGGTGGCAATAAATACTGATAAAGTTGAGGAATGCTCATCAAACACTTATTTGGAACATCCCACAGGTGAACAGGCACATTGGGAACAGGTGGGTGCCATGATTGGGTATACAAGTAGATTCCATGAAATGCTCAGTCATTCACAAAAAAGGATGGGGCGAGGGTCACCACTTTGACAACAAATACGTGAGCAAGTTGTTGAACAGTTTAAGAAAAACCTTTCTCAACCAGCTATTGCAAGGAATTTAGGGATTTCACCGTCTACGGTCCGTAATATCATCAAAGGGTTCAGAGAATCTGGAGAAATCACTGCACGTAAGCAGCTAAGCCCGTGACCTTCGATCCCTCAGGCTGTACTGCATCAACAAGTGACATCAGTGTGTAAAGGATATCACCACATGGGCTCAGGAACACTTCAGAAACATACTGTCAGTAACTACAGTTGGTCGCTACATCTGTAAGTGCAAGTTAAAACTCTCCTATGCTAGGCGGAAACCATTTATCAACAACACCCAGAAACGCCGTCAGCTTCGATGGGCCTGAGCTCATCTAAGATGGACTGATACAAAGTGGAAAAGTGTTCTGTGGTCTGACGAGTCCACATTTCAAATTGTTTTTGGAAACTGTGGACATCGTGTCCTCCGGACCAAAGAGGAAAATAACCATCCGGATTTTTATAGGCGCAAAGTTGAAAAGCCAGCATGTGTGATGGTATGGGGGTGTATTAGTGCCCAAGACATGGGTAAATTACACATCTGTGAAGGCGCCATTAATGCTGAAAGGTACATACAGGTTTTGGAGCAACATATGTTGCCATCCAAGCAACGTTACCATGGACGCCCCTGCTTATTTCAGCAAGACAATGCCAACGTGGCTTCATAGTAAAAGAGTGCGGGTACTAGACTGGCCTGCCTGTAGTCCAGACCTGTCTCCCATTGAAAATGTGTGGCGCATTATGAAGCCTAAAATACCACAACGGAGACCCCCGGACTGTTGAACAACTTAAGCTGTACATCAAGCAAGAATGGGAAAGAATTCCACTTGAGAAGCTTAAAAAATGTGTCTCCTCAGTTCCCAAACGTTTACTGAGTGTTGTTAAAAGGAAAGGCCATGTAACACAGTGGTGAACATGCCCTTTCCCAACTACTTTGGCACGTGTTGCAGCCATGAAATTCTAAGTTAATTATTATTTGCAAAAAAAAAAAAAAGTTTATGTGTTTGAACATCAAATATCTTGTCTTTGTAGTGCATTCAATTGAATATGGGTTGAAAAGGATTTGCAAATCATTGTATACTTCGTTTATATTTACATCTAACACAATTTCCCAACTCTCATATGGAAATGGGGTTTGTACATATAAGATGTCCAGGTCCACTGTACCCGGGGATAATAGAAGTGTGGAAATTGATGTTCTGTGTGTACCACACACACACACACACACACACACACACACACACGCACACACACACACACACACACACACACACACACACACACACACTCACACACAGCAGGCCTAGACAGGAGGAGGACAGAGTGTAGGTACACAGAACATCAAAGGGTCAAATGTGCGAGAAAATGAGAGCAGACAGTGTTGACAGACAATGTTGCAACCTTGTGTGGGAACCGCAGGTGCAGAAACCCAAAAGAAGAATCCCTGCGGGATGCAGAAACTGGCAGATTAATTTCCATGTAATGTTCATATTGTTGTTACTCAGCCAGCGTTTGTGGGTCTGATGGACCTGTTGCATTTTGTGGCTTTTAATGCCTCACAATCAAACACTTTTATTTTAAAATACTGAACAGATGTTTATTGGGATAAGGTAAACATCTGTTCAGTATTTTAGCAGTTGGCTGTTGAGTAAGTATGCTCTTCATTCAAAATGTTTGTGCCATTTTTCGTTATCGGGCATGATGAAACCTTGGTTAGGCTTTGTTAATTCTGGACTATATGATTTGTGACTTAAACTTACCAAACTCGCCACAAAATTAACAACAACAAGAATGACTTATCAACAATTACTTTAACCCCTTGTGTAATGTTCATATTGTTGTTACTCAGCCAGCGTTTGTGGGTCTGATGGACCTGTTGCATTTTGTGGCTTTTAATGCCTCACAATCAAACACTTTTATTTTAAAATACTGAACAGATGTTTATTGGGATAAGGTAAACATGTTGTCGTTTCAAAAAAGTTTCATTAAATAGTTGTCCAACTTTTGTTTCAGAAATTAAAATGGAAAAAAAATGGTCCGAAATTACTTTTTTTGATTTGCATTTAAGAATTTGAAATAGAATGAACACCGACCCCTTTTTGACAACGTTTATTCAATGTCAGCCATCCATTTCCTACCGCTTGTCCCTTTTGGGGTCGCGGGGGGTGCTGGAGCCTATCTCAGCTGCATTTGGGTGGAAGGCGGGGCACACCCTGGACAAGTCGCCACCTCATCACAGGGCCAACACAGATAGACAGACAACATTCACACTCACATTCACACACTAGTTTAGTGTTGCCAATCAACCTATCCCCAGGTGCATGTCTTTGGAGGTGGGAGGAAGCCGGAGTACCCGGAGGGAACCCACGCAGTCACGGGGGGACATGCAAACTCCACAAAGAAAGATCCCGAGCCCGGGATTGAACTCAGGACTACTCAGGACCTTCGTATTGTGAGGCACATGCACTAATCCCTGTTCCACCGTGCTGCTGGGGAACATATTCACCATTAATTAGTTGCTTATCAACATGTAAATTAGTAACATATTGGCTGTTAGTTAGTCATTATTAAGTACTTATTAATGCCTTATTCTGCATGGCTTTATTATACAACTAGTAAGCCATTAACTAAGAGTCTTCCCTAACCCTAACCCCAACCCCAACCCTACCCCTATCCCTAACCCTGACCCTAACCCGAACTAACCTTATGTCAATAAGCAACTAATTAACGGTTCATATTGTAAAAAATGCACCCAAGTTCCCCGGGTGTCTCTACCACTACGCAAATTAAGTGCTTAAATGCTTTAAAATGTAATATTGGAAATTATGGGTATCTTTTTATTTATTATCGGTATCGTTTTTTTTTGGTGTTTTTTTTATTAAATCAACATTAAAAACACAAGATACACTTACAATTAGTGCACCAACCCAAAAAATCTCCCTCCTCATTCACACAAAAGGGTTGTTTCTTTCTGTTATTAATATTCTGGTTTCTACATTATATATCAATATATATCAATCCAGTCTGCAAGGGATACCGTCCGTAAGTAGGGATGTCCGATAATGGCTTTTTGCCGATATCCGATATTGTCCAACTCTTTAATTACCGATGCCGATATCAACCGATATATACAGTCGTGGAAATAACACATTATTATGCCTAATTTGGACAACCAGGTATGGTGAAGATAAGGTACTTTAAAAAAAAATAATAAAATAAAATAAAATAAATAAATTAAAAACATTTTCTTGAATAAAAAAGAAAGTAAAACAATATAAAACAAATACATAGAAACTAGTAATTAATGAAAATTAGTAAAATTAACTGTTAAAGGTTAGTACTTTTAGTGGACCAGCAGCACGCACAATCATGTGTGCTTACGGACTGTATCCCTTGCAGACTGTATTGATATATATTGATATATATTGTAGGAACCAGAATATTAATACCAGAAAGAAACAACCCTTTTGCGTGAATGAGTGTAAATGGGGGAGGGAGGTTTTTTGGGTTGGTGAACTAATTGTAAGTGTATCTTGTGTTTATGTTGATTTAATAAAAAAAAAACAAATACAAAAAAAAAAGATACCGATAAAAAAAAAACGATACCGATAATTTCCGATATTACATTTTAACGCATTTATCGGCCGATAATATCGGCAGGCCGATATTATCGGACATCTCTATCCGTAAGCACACATGATTGTGCGTGCTGCTGGTCCACTAATAGTACTAACCTTTAACAGTTAATTTTACTCATTTTCATTAATTACTAGTTTCTATGTACCATATCATACCATACCATACCAACTTTATTTATAAAGCCCTTTAAAAACAAGCACAGTTGGAAAACAAAGGGCTGTAGGCCACAAAGAAATAGAGGCAAAGGACAGACTAAAAAATAACATTTAAAACAGAAATAAAAATACACATTTAAAAAGCAAATATAAATTACCCTAAGAACAGTTTAAAAGATAAAAACAGTTTAAAAGTTAAAAACAGTTCAAAAAGTATAGTATGTCACTGTTTTTATATTGTTTTACTTTCTTTTTTATTCAAGAAAATGTTTTTAATTTATTTATCTTATTTTATTTTATTAATTTAAAAAAAAAGGACTATCTTCACCATACCTGGTTGTCCAAATTAGGCATAATAATGTGTTAATTCCACGACTGTATATATCGGTATCGGTTGATATCGGTATCGGTAATTAAAGAGTTGGACAATATCCGAATATCGGATATCGGCTAAAAGCCATTATCGGACATCCTTAATTATAATATCTGGCTTGTCAAGCTTTGGACGCGCCTACATGTCTCTCCACTTCCTCCTTTAGGTGTGTGTGTGTGTAAGTATGGTGTGATATGCAGATGTGTGTGGTGGTGGAGCTTTGTGCACCAGTCGTTCCAGGGGTCCCATCAGATTCCGCCTGAGAGTCAACCTGGCAGGGGTTGAACCGGTCGTCTCATGGACAGCGGTGTTGAGGGCAAATCGGAATTCAGGCAGCCATTTATCCCAGTCCTGATGATGGTTCCCTACGAAGGGGGCAATATGTTCCCCATACAAAAGTGTTACCTATGATTTGTATAATTTCAGAATGTGTTGTTCTACAAACCCCGTTTCCATATGAGTTGGGAAATTGCGTTAGATGTAAATATAAACGGAATACAATGACTTGCAAATCATTTTCAACCCATATTCAGTTGAATATGCTACAAAGACAACATATTTGATGTTCAAACTGATAAACATTTTTTTTTTTTGCAAATAATCATTAACTTTAGAATTTGATGCCAGCAACACGTGACAAAGAAGTTGGGAAAGGTGGCAATAAATACTGATAAAGTTGAGGAATGCTCATCAAACACTTATTTGGAACATCCCACAGGTGAACAGGCACATTGGGAACAGGTGGGTGCCATGATTGGGTATAAAAGTAGATTCCATGAAATGCTCAGTTATTCACAAACAAGGATGGGGCGAGGGTCACCACTTTGTCAACAAATGAGTGAGCAAATTGTTGAACAGTTTAAGAAAAACCTTTCTCAACCAGCTATTGCCAGGAATTTAGGTATTTCACCATCTACGGTCCATAATATCATCAAAGAGTTCAGAGAATCTGGAGAAATCACTGCACGTAAGCAGCTAAGCCCGTGACCTTCGATCCCTCAGGCTGTACTGCATCAACAAGCGACATCAGTGTGTAAAGGATATCACCACATGGGCTCAGGAACACTTCAGAAACCCACTGTCAGTAACTACAGTTGGTCGCTACATCTGTAAGTGCAAGTTAAAACTCTCCTATGCAAGGCGAAAACCGTTTATCAACAACACCCAGAAACGCCGTCGGCTTCGCTGGGCCTGAGCTCATCTAAGATGGACTGATACAAAGTGGAAAAGTGTTCTGTGGTCTGACGAGTTCACATTTCAAATTGTTTTTGGAAACTGTGGACGTCGTGTCCTCCAGACCAAAGAGGAAAAGAACCATCCGGTTTGTTATAGGCGCAAAGTTGAAAAGCCAGCATCTGTGATGGTATGGGGGTGTATTAGTGCCCAAGACATGGGTAACTTACACATCTGTGAAGGCGCCATTAATGCTGAAAGGTACATACAGGTTTTGGAGCAACATATGTTGCCATCCAAGCAACGTTACCGTGGACGCCCCTGCTTATTTCAGCAAGACAATGCCAAGCCACGTGTTACAACAGCGTGGCTTCATAGTAAAAGAGTGCGGGTACTAGACTGGCCTGTCTGTAGTCCAGACCTGTCTCACATTGAAAATGTGTGGCGCATCATGAAGCCTAAAATACCACAACGGAGACCCCTGGACTGTTGAACAACTTAAGCGCTACATCAAGCAAGAATGGGAAAGAATTCCACCTGAGAAGCTTAAAAAATGTGTCTCCTCAGTTCCCAAACGTTTACTGAGTGTTGTTAAAAGGAAAGGCCATGTAACACAGTGGTGAACATGCCCTTGCCCAACTACTTTGGCACGTGTTGCAGCCATGAAATTCTAAGTTAATTATTATTGAGTTTGAACATCAAATATCTTGTCTTTGTAGTGCATTCAATTGAATATGGGTTGAAAAGGATTTGCAAATCATTGTATTCTGTTTATATTTACATCTAACACAATTTCCCAACTCATATGGAAACGGGGTTTGTATTTTGAAACAAAGAAAACAATCTGAAGTTGTCTTTATTTTTAAGTTATCGTGCCGTGATTTTACAAGTCCGGCCCACTTGGGAGTAGATTTTTCTCCTTGTGGCCCCCGAGCTAAAATGACTTTGACACCCCTGCAATAGATGCATTTAGAAAGTGTGTAAGGCCCTTCTGGTACTGAAGAAAAGGTGACTGAGAGGGAAAATGGCATCATGTTTATTAAAAGCTCGTTGAACCATCAGATCATCCTGCAAACGCCTCATTCCCTTTGCCATAATTCCATCCGCGCTTTGTAACTCTTTGTAAGGGTCGTTATGAAAAAAAACGGGAGAAAGGCGTGTTGTTCGAGCCCCAAAGTGTACAGAATATACAAGACGACACGGACAAAGAAAAGCAGGAATAGAAATGAAAGCAAG
>NC_084548.2:17590000-17680000 GCF_033978685.3 Nerophis lumbriciformis
AACATAAACGCCGGAAATGTGTCCCGTGAAAAACCGTCCGACCGGAACCCTCTAATAACTAAAGTTCCGTGAGTGAATTATGTAAACCTACTACAGTTTTTAGCGCTTTGATAGCTAGTCTACTGACTAGCTAGCTGACTACTACTTATACACGCACCATAATAATACTCGTATGTTTAATGCGCCGACAATCCATCAAGTGGTGTGGCTTCATAGTTTACCGAAGTTGTACTAAAATCATTTTGACAGATTTTTGAGCGCCGTGTGTAATGTTCTATATACTCAATGGAGCATTTAAAGTTTTGGTGTTGTTTACTGTCATCATATTGCAGTCTACGCGTATCTCTTATGTATGACTGCCATCTATTGGTCACACTTATTATTACACCATGTACCACATAAAATAGCTTCGAGGTCAGTAAGCACAACCAGAATTATGCTGTACATTAAGCACACCGGGTTATAAGGCGCACTGTCGAGTTTTAAGAAAAGGATTTTAAGTGCGCCTTATAATCCGAAAAACTCTAAGTATTTTTGTAATTGATATGAAGTGAAAAAGGGGTAGGATTACATAAGCATTGCTTCTTCCTACTTCTTTTCGGATATGTTATAAAGAAAATTTAAAATTGTGATGCATCACTTTGAAACTATGTTGTAAGGATCTGGTGTGGTGGATCCCAAGGATGCAGAGACGTATTGGTTGTGGACAACAGCTCTTCCTTTTATTTTTGGAGGAAGCACGATGAAGCAAAACAATGGCGATGGTGGCAAACACACAAAATCACACCATGTAAAAACTACTAATATAAATTACCTACAAAAAACCAAAAGCGCTAAACAAGGCTAGGAGAAATACTTCATGAAAGAAGTAATACAGAAAAACAAAGTACAAAATAAAGGCGCTAGACAAGGCTAGGAATAATACAGGCAAACCTGAGATGATGCACAAGACGAACTAAAGAGTCCGCTGGCGAGACTAATAACAAATGCATCAGAAGCAAGCAGTAGACAAAGTTCCGGCGCTCACATGCCGTCAGCAGCCAGGTTAAATAGGCTGCCCCTAATCTATGTCAGGTGTGTGCTGCTGCCTCGCGCCAGCTGCACTCCATACTGTGGACGAGAGAGAGAGTGAACATGGTGTGCACCCTTCAACGGACGCCTCCTGACAGCCTACCTGGCTTGTCTGGGAATCGAATGTCAAGTCTTTGTCAATTATAAGCGATCTTGAAATCCATGACCGCTCCTCCAAGCCGTACCCCTCCCAGTCTACCAGGTATTGGAAACCCCTGCCCCTTCTTCTCACATCCAAGATGGTGTTTACTGTAAACGCTGGGTGACCCTCAACCAGCCTCGGTGGAGGAGGCGTTACCTCAGGAGGACTGAGCGGGCTGGATGCGACAGGCTTGATGTGGGACGCGTGAAAAACAGGATGGCATTTCAGAGATTTTAGGAGACGGAGCTTGACTGCAACACGGTTGATGATATTGACAATGGGGAATGGTCCAATGAACCTGGGAGCCAGTTTCCTAGAGTCGGTGGCCAATGCTAGGTCCCGAGACGATAACCAGACCTCCTGCCATAACTGGTAGTGTGGAGCTGGTGTGCGATGGCGGTTGGCTAAGAGTTGGTTCCTGGCCGATGTTCTTTTTAACGCCGTCCTGGTGTTGCGCCAAGCCTGGTGAGCCTGAAACAGATATGCAGTTATGGATGGTACGTCGGCATTGGGTTGGGTAGAAGGAAAAACTGGGGGTTGGAAACCATAGGCGACGTGAAATGGAGAGGCCGGTGGCGGAGCTAATGACGGAATTGTGAGCGTATTCGATCCATGGGAGATTCTCAGACCAGGTTGAGGGTTGCTGATGACAAGTGCACTGGATGGCCGCCTCCAGGTCTTGGTTGGTTTGCTCGGTCTGTCCATTGCTCTGTGGGTGGTAGCCGGAGGGTAGGCTAGGGGAGGCCCCCAGAGACTTGCAGAATGCCCTCCAGACAGCAGATTACCACATATGTTTGTTCAAATAAAACCAATCTGAATCTAAATCTGAATCTAAAGAACTGGTGCCCATTTCCCCGCATTGACAGTGTGTTTAAAGGCATCATCACCTAATTGCATGCTTTTGTCGCCCTGGTCCATGATTGCATCAAAACGGATTTATTTAACATTATGAGCTAAAATTAAATGTAAAAGATTCACCATTTCTGGACTTCCATCTCTTTTTCCATTAACGCGATAATAAC
The DNA here is from genome assembly GCF_033978685.3 of Nerophis lumbriciformis. Classification (NCBI taxonomy): domain Eukaryota; kingdom Metazoa; phylum Chordata; class Actinopteri; order Syngnathiformes; family Syngnathidae; genus Nerophis; species Nerophis lumbriciformis. Next base: position 17,592,236 of record NC_084548.2, read on the forward strand.
GCATTAACTATAAGGTTCTCTAACGGCGATAATTCTTTTAACGCGCCATTAACGTTTTTGACCCTCAGGGGAATGTGTAATGGCCTCCATTAACTGTTGAGCTACAAGCTTGAAAATAGCTAGCAGAACTGCACAGAGGGGGACCCTATGCAAAGCTCAGGTTCAAAGCCACTGAGATGAGGTTTAATACTGCAGGCATGCTGCCACTGCCCTCTGGGTAATTACACTTCACTACAAAATATTACCATCGCTATGGTACATTCTTTTATAACCTGTTCTGAATGATCGTTCGCAATTACAGAATATTATATTTTATTTATACGTAGGTAGATAAGGTTAGATAGATAGATAGTAGTTTATTGATTCCTTCAAGAGAGTTCCCTCAGGAAAATTAACACATTGTCATGTAGAGATACGAATGCCATTAACGTGTGCAACGTGTACAGAATATCAAACATTTATTTAGGTAGAAGAAATATCACCTAACATCTTTGACAATCAAAACATGATCGTAACATGAATCCACATTTTGTGTTATTAATGCGTGAAAGTGTAGCTCTTCTCTTCTAAATGCAAGTGCTCCTAAAGCAGGAATACTGTATTGCTACAAAATACAAACTCTGGCAGGACACCAAATGCACTGCAGGGGTTTTTTTTAAATTCTCATTAAAAGTGTTTTAATATCCTTTTTGTGTTGAGCTGTTTAAAAAAGTATAATGTTTAAAAATATTTAATTTAAGCAAAAAAAAACAACTAACATTTCATTCAAGGTGTATCAACACTTTGGTGTGGTCTGTCTGTAGTTAGCTGTGATAGACTCCACCCCCTGCCAGTAGTGACATAAAACAAGATTGATGGATGTGTGGGTCTTTCTGAATGTGTAACCAGGGTTACAGCACAAGCTTTCTGTCTTTCTCGTGCCAGTGAATCCAACACTATGACCTTTCAGAAAATCACTTTACTGAAGAATTCAATCACGCACTTTCTTTCTGCTGTCACTGTGTGAAAATTGTGAGACGTCTTTGTACCTTCATCACCTCCTCAACAATTCCAATCCACTCTTGAGATGAGATTCCCCTCATCAACACATTGCCACCTTGAGCTACAATCCACGCCGGCTCGTGACACTCTTCTCTCCTCAGAAGCGCCTCATTGAAAAGACTGTTCTCTGTGCCCAACTGTTTCCTGCTGGTGGGCTCTGAGGACCAAAGTCCAACCCTCCCACTCTCATTGAAATATTAATTGAATGCCTTTCATTTTCTTATCGCACTGTCTCATGGTTGAAATGGGGTTTGAAAAGAGAAGCTACATGAAACGCTGTTCATCATTCATCAAGAAGGAGAAAATAATAGTTTTCAGTTTTGTTGTAGGACAATGCAGAACAATGGTGTTCAGTGGCTATTGTGAGGCTTCGAGCCTTCACCTGCCTACTTGAGATGAACAGGTTTAAGGACGACAAATAATTTATAAAACAGGATTAAACAGTACTTAAAGAGGCGCTATCATGCAAAACTAACATTTCTTACCTACAGTCGTGGTCAAAAGTTTACGTACACTTGTGAAGGACATAATGTCATGGCTGTATTGAGTTTCCAGTTATTTCTACAACTCTTATTTCTTTGTGATAGACTGATTGGAGCACATACTTGTTTGTCCCAAAAAAACAAAAATGTGACCAAATCTGCAGGGTCAAAAGTATACATACAGCAATGTTAATATTTGGTTACATGTCCCTTGGCAAGTTTCACTGCAATAAGGCACTTTTGGTAGCCATCCACAAGCTTCTGGCAAGCTTCTGCTTGAATTTTTGACCACTCCTCTTGACAAAATTGGTGCAGTTCAGCTAAATTTGTTGGTTTTCTGACATTGTTTCTTCAGCATTTTCCACACTCTAAGAAGGCTATTCTAAAATCTTAATTCTAGCTTGATTTAGCCATTCCTTTACCACATTTGACGTGTGTTTGGGGTCATTGTCCTGTTGGAACACCCAACCGCGCCCAAGACCCAACCTCCGGGCTGATGATTTTAGGTTGTCCTGAAGAATTTGGAGGTAATCCTCCTTTTTCATTGTCCCATTTACTCTCTGTAAAGCACCAGTTCCATTGGCGGCAAAACAGGCCCAGAGCATAAAACTTCCACCACCATGCTTGACAGTAGGAGTGGTGTTCCTGGGATTAAAGGCCTCACCTTTTCTCGTCCAAACATATTGCTGGGTATTGTGGCCAAACAGCTCAATTTTTGTTTCATCTGACATCACATGGACAAAGATAATACCTTCTGGAGGAAAGTTCCGTGTTCAATGGGGAACATCGTCAGCGGATTATCCATATATAGTGTAGCTCTATCCAGACTGCCTTGCATACGGCTATTTTTAATTATGCGTGCGCATCTGTAGTTTGGACGACAAAAGGCCCAAGATTCAACTCGTAGAATGAAAATGCTGTTATTGGTTGTATTACCCAACACAGGACACTATTCAAACCTCCGGTCTCATCTGAAGAAGTAGGAAGTGCCTGGTAGCTTTTTTGTTTCGCAGCAATGTGCCTTCAACTGTGAAGAAGTTGCTTTGAGTGTGCGCCAAAAAGAGTCCTGCTTTGGTGACTACTATCTATAGCAGGGGTCGGCAACCCAAAACGTTGAAAGAGCCATATTGGACCAAAAAACAAATCTGTCTGGAGCCGCAAAAAATGAAAAAGCTGTATATACTGTAAGTCTTATCACGTGACGTAAGTGTCTATATTAGCTATATTAGCCTACTATCAAAATTACTATGTGTCGCAGGCTGAAGCAAATCTTCTTTGACAGAAATGTTGACATTTAATATTTATTCTAAACATTTTTAGAAACCATTAGTAAATCAGAGGCTACTCAGAAGGTGAGATAACTCCTGGAAATGACAGGCTTTTAATGGCCAAAGGGATAGATGTGTGTGTCCAAGTTAAAGGAAATGGCAGGCTGTCTTCTTTTAATAGATTTATTACAATCTCTGGCAAGCTGGGTAATGTTTGCTGTGGTCTGGAACAACATGGCACACAAACATCTATCTGAAATGCAGCCAGTATTACATACAGATAATGTGTCATGAGACATGCAAAACTAAATTATATACAAAGAGTATCAAAGTAAAGGATATTAAATGAGCTCAAATATACCTATAAATGAGGCATAATGATGCAATATGTACATACAGCTAGCCTAAATAGCATGTTCGCATGGATTATCTTGCAGTCTTGCACTGACTGAATTTGCCTGATTAGCACTCAAACAAGTCAATAACATCAACAAAGCTCACCTTTGTGCATTCACGCACAGCATACAACTTTTGGTGGACAAAATGACACAAAGAAGGAGTGGAAGATTTTACATGTAAACAAACTGTTGCGTCACAGTCCACACTATGGTGAGTTCAAGAACCGCCAAAATTAGTAGGACAAAACGATGTTCACCAAATACTCTCACCAGTGAAACATACACAGACACATTTTAAACAGTGGACTTTCTAACAATTGGGAAGGTTTGTGTCATGTTTGTCCTCAAACAAAAATCATACTAAAACAAACATTTTATTCTCCCCCCCATCTTTTTCCATTTTCAATAATTTTTTAAAAATGCTTCAGGGAGCCACTAAGGTGGCACTCGAGAGCTGTGGGTTGCTGACCCCCGATCTATTGCAAAGGAGGAGACAATCAAATGGTAAGTAATAACAGTAGATTAAAAATGTGTTAACGTTTTGTGAGCAATGTTAGCTTGAATTGTTGTGTAGCTAGCTTAGCCCTATATATATATATATATATATATATATATATATATATATATATATATATATATATATGTATATATATATATATATATATATATATATATATATATATATATATATATATATATATATATTTTTTTGTATTTTTATTTAAAGCCAATGTGGCCCCCAAGTCAAAAAGTCTGGGACCCGTGGTTTAGAGTCCCATAAGGCTACTGTTTATTTACCTGCCCCTTGTGGGGCGGTATAGCTCGGTTGGTAGAGCGGCCATGCCAGCAACTTGAGGGTTGCAGGTTCGATCCCCGCTTCCGCCATTCTAGTCACTGCCGTTGTGTCCTTGGGCAAGACACTTTACCCACCTGCTGCCAGTGCCACCCACACTGGTTTAAATGTAACTTAGATATTGGGTTTCACTATGTAAAGCACTTTGAGTCACTAGAGAAAAAGCACTATATAAATATAATTCACTTCCACTTCACTTCACCTGCATCAGTGCAAATGTGGGGCGTATTTGGAAAGGTTTAGATGCAAATATAAGAGCAATCATGAAAAACATTTATACACTCTTAAGAAATATAATTTTTTGAAAGATTTAAACCATTCATGATCATCAAGATGTTACTGCTCGCCTCGATTTCCCTTCCTCCAACACTGATAAGGATTTAAAGAAGAAAAGACTGTAGGCATATCATGTCTTTACATCTGGAGAGGTCCACAAATTAGAGGGTGGGATGAAAAAAATCCTACTCCTCCACATGGACACATTTAATTATGGACGTGTACAGCAAGTATGTGATGTACTTCAATGTAACACCTTTAAATAGGTTCGAAATACAACTTAAACATAACTATTATTTTTACTTTGGTGAGAATCAGGGTGAAACTGGAAATCAGTGATGCTTCTTTCTAATTCCAAACAATAATACACCTGGAAAGTCTCTCCCCTCATAAAGCAGTGTTTTCTAACCTACATTGAGCTGAGGCACATCTTTTATAAAAAAAATAAATTGCAGCACACCACCAAACAAAAGTGTCCCATAAAGTCTACAGTACAGTGTTCACTCGCCACTTTGTGGTTCACTTACTGGGGTCCTAGAATATTGCAGATTTTAAAGTACTTTTGAGTACATTGAGATCTGAATGCTGAATCTGAATTGAAGTTGTGCTGTATATTAAAATCACACCGGTGTTTGAAGTGTTTTAAGAACATAGCAAGTGTGTGTGGATTCTCAGTGTCGAGTATGCTGAGGGCTTATAAAGACATTAAATGCATATACTTACTATTCATATAAATCATAAAATACATTATTAATACTTGTCGTGAATTCAGTTGGGGTTTCTAGAACATAATCCTTGCAATAACCAAGGGAACACTGTTCACCAAAAAAAGATAAGGTTAATTGTGTACCACCTCGTGCAGGGGTGTCAAAGTCAATCACACATGGGGCAAAAATTCCAAGCACATTTAAGATTGTGAGCCTTAACGGGGATTAGATGACTCCCCCCTACCCCATTCACGCACGTGCATGTGTCGTACAATATAACACGCACGACGATCGTCAAAACATGCACGTTGTTTCCTGGACTCCGTAAGTGTGCGCTGATTTTCAAGATGCAGAGGTGTTGCGTGCCAGTCATTGCATATTCTGGCTTGAACAAAATGTCACTGGCAGCCAGTGATTGTGTTTTTATTTGAATATAACTCTTTTTTTTTTAACTCCACTTGTGTTGATTTACTTTTTGTACAAACCCCGTTTCCATATGAGTTGGGAAATTGTGTTAGATGTAAATATAAACGGACTACAATGATTTGCAAATCATTTTCAACCCATATTCAGTTGAATATGCTACAAAGACAACATATTTGATGTTCAAACTGATACATTTTTTTTTTTTTTGCAAATAATCATTAACTTTAGAATTTTATGCCAGCAACACGTGACAAAGAAGTTGGGAAAGGTGGCAATAAATACTGATAAAGTTGAGGAATGCTCATCAAACACTTATTTGGAACATCCCACAGGTGAACAGGCAAATTGGGAACAGGTGGGTGCCATGATTGGGTATAAAAGTAGATTCAATGAAATGCTTTGTCATTCACAAACAAGGATGGGGCGAGGGTCTCCACTTTGTCAACAAATGCCTGAGCAAATTGTTGAACAGTTTAAGAAAAACCTTTCTCAACCAGCTTTTGCAAGGAATTTAGGGATTTCACCATCTACGGTCCGTAATATCATCAAAGGGTTCAGAGAATCTGGAGAAATCACTGCACGTAAGCAGCTAAGCCCGTGACTTTCGATCCCTCAGGCTGTACTGCATCAACAAGCGACATCAGTGTGTAAAGGATATCACCACATGGGCTCAGGAACACTTCAGAAAACCACTGTCAGTAACTACAGTTGGTCGCTACATCTGTAAGTGCAAGTTAAAACTCTCCTATGCAAGGCGAAAACCGTTTATCAACAACACCCAGAAACGCCGTTGGCTTCGCTGGGCCTAAGCTCATCTAAGATGGACTGATACAAAGTGGAAAAGTGTTCTGTGGTCTGACGAGTTCACATTTGAAATAGTTTTTGGAAACTGTGGACGCCGTGTCCTCCGGACCAAAGAGGAAAAGAACCATCCGGATTATTATAGGCGCAAAGTTGAAAAGCCAGCATCTGTGATGGTATGGGGGTGTATTAGTCCCCAAGACATGGGTAACTTACACATCTGTGAAGGCGCCATTAATGCTGAAAGGTACATACAGGTTTTGGAGCAACATATGTTGCCATCCAAGCAACGTTATCATGGACGCCCCTGCTTATTTTAGCAAGACAATACCAAGCCACATGTTACATCAACGTGGCTTCATAGTAAAAGAGTACAGGTACTAGACTGGCCTACCTGTAGTCCAGACCTGTCCCCCATTGAAAATGTGTGGCGCATTATGAAGCCTAAAATACCACAACTGAGACCCCCGGACTGTTGAACAACTTAAGCTGTACATCAAGCAAGAATGGGAAAGAATTCCACCTGAGAAGCTTAAAAAATGTGTCTCCTCAGTTCCCAAACGTTTACTGAGTGTTGTTAAAAGGAAAGGCTATGTAAAACAGTAGTGAACATGCCCTTTCCCAACTACTTTGGCATGTGTTGCAGCCATGAAATTCTAAGTTAATTATTATTTGCAAAAAAAAAAAAAAGTTTATGAGTTTGAACATCAAATATCTTGTCTTTGTAGTGCATTCAATTGAATATGGGTTGAAAATAATTTGCAAATCATTGTATTCCGTTTATATTTACATTTAACACAATTTCCCAACTCATATGGAAACAGGGTTTGTAATACTCTTGTGAGGAAATGTGCATTCATGAAAATATCCGCGTTAATGTTTGTTAGTCCCTGCTTGTAGAGTTCAGTGTGAGAGTCTGTAAATGCAAGGGAACTGGCGAATGCAGATAAAACAGAGGGGGGAATACTATAACCCCTGGAAACAAATATGGAATCACCAGACTTAGAGGATGTTTATTCAGTTGTTTAATTTTGTAGAAAAAAACAGTTAACAGTCACGACACAAAACTATAATCATTTCAAGTGGAAATGTTTGGCTTTAAGAAGCACTGAAAGAAATCAAGAATGTAAACTATGATAGTAACAGTTACATTTTTTTTAAATCAAGTAGAGTAAAATATGGAGCACTCAATTCGGACCAAAACATTTGGAATCACTCTATAAATGTTCATTTAAAAAAACTAACACCTGCATTAGATTAAGTCTGTTCATTAGTCTGCTGTTAAGAAGAAGTGTTCACACCTCGGAGAGCTGTTGCGCCAGGTGGATTGATATGAATCATGGCTTCGACACAAATGATGCACTTGAAATAAAGGAGGGGATTATTTAAACTTCTTCAAGAATGTAATCATCACGCATTGTTGCAAAAGATGTTGGTTGTTCAGTCAGCTCCGTCTAAAATTTAGAGAAAGTACAAACAACCTGGGAAGGATGTAAAACGCCAGCAGACTGGTAGACCAAGGAAAACATCAAAGTGTCAAGAGAGAACATTTTAAACAATATGTCTTGAAAACAAAAAAATGCACAGCAAAACGGAAATGCGATTTAAAATAAAGAAAAGCTAAAAACAAGGGTACAATTGGCTAAGAAAAAGCAATCATGGACTATGGATGACAAGATGAAAGTCATATTCAGTGATAAATCGCAAATCTGCATTGTGCAAGGTGATGATGCTGGGATTTCTGTTTGGTGTCTTTCCAATGAGATTTATGAAGACAACTGCTTGAAGAAAACATGCAACTTTCCACAATCATTGATGATATGAGGCTGCAAATCAGGTAATGAAACTGGGGAGATGGCTGTCATTACATCATCAATAGATGCACATATTTGCATTAACATTTTAGGCACTTTTTTTTGTTTCCATCAATTGAAAGGATGTTTTGGGATGATGACATATTTTTCCAAGATGATAATGAAAATGGCATAGAGCAAACACTGTAAAAACTGTCCTTAAAGAAAGATACAAAAGGTCAATGTCATGGTCTGAAAATAGTCCGGATCTCAAGCCAATGTAATTTCTGTGGTGGAAATGAAAGGAAATGGTCCATGACAAGACTCCAACCTGCAAAGCTGATCTGGCAACAGCAATCAGAGAAAGTTGAAGGAAGATTGATGAAGAGTACAGTTTGCCACTCGTTAAATCAATGCCTCAGAGACTGTTAGCTGTTATAAAAGCCAGAGGTGGTGCAACAAACTATTAGTGGTGTGTTGGAGTGTTATTTGATTGTGTTTCATGATTCCATTATTTTATCACTTTACTTGATCTAAAAATGAAACTGTTACTGGCTACTACAATCTTTTTTCTTCATTTCTTTTACTGCGTCTTAAAGCCAGAAAGTTGCTATCTGAAATGACTACAGTTGTGTGTCACAGCTCCTTTTTTCTACAAAATGAAACAACTTGAAGAACATCCCCCAAATTTAGTGATTACATGCGTATGCGGCTCGAGAGTCGCAGGTTGCTGACTCCGGGTTAGTCCAACGCATCTTATCAATACAACTGTTACGGTACAGGGAGAAGAAGACGGAACAGAATGCAGGGACGTAGTTTTAGCTGTATTTATTATATTTACAAAAGTATGGAGTGTGAAACTAATCCAAAATGTGTATGGTGTGCGACTATGTGTAGCGATTATCTGATGAGTGTTATCAGAAGTGTTGAGCGAGGTGCGGAAGTCCAAGGGGGCAAATCAAGCTTGGAGGTCCGTGGACAGGCTTGAGCTCAAGGGCATGGCTCCGTGTCCAGGCGGGAGGTCCATATCGAAGAGGCAGCCAGGGAACCAGAGGGAATAGGGGGAGACCAGACACACAGCTTGTGACGTGGGAACGGAGGAATGCTGCTGGAAGACCACAAGGGACACGAGACAAATGAACACGGAAGGGGAGAAACACAGAGAGAGAGAGTGTGCATAGAGCTCGAGATATCCGGCTTACTGTACTGGAACAGGCCGCTATGTTCTGGCCCGGAACGCAGGTTTGAACCGGCTTAAGAAGCCCAGGGAGCTCATCAGCGGCATGTGTGTTGAGTGCTGACTGATTGGTGATTGACTGCAGGCGCCTTCTGCAGTCGGAGTGGCAGCGCAGCGCACAGATGAATGTGCACTGGGGTGCGCCTGGGCCGTAACAACAACTGGGTATTACACAAGATGTTTATAAGTGCGTTTTGACGAAGAAGGTCAATTGTGGTACTTACTGACAACATTTCCCATGCAGGTCGGATGTATTGGTCGAACTTATGGTCTCGCGGGCTGAATGAAATACCCCCCCCCCTGCTAGTTCTGGCCGGAAAGATGGGAGTTGTCATTTAGTGGTGGAACGTTTAACTGTTATGCCTGTCACTAAGCGTCGCTGACAAAGATAGATGAAGAAAGGGAACATTATTTGTAGTGAAAAGGTAATAATTTTTGGACCAATTAAGTGAACGTGGATAATTTACAGCGCCATACTTAATAATCTCTCACATACCCAATGTGCCTCAGCACAGCGACTGGGACTTGCTACTGTAGAAGAGAGTCAGACTGTTGCCAATGTGCTTTATGGGTTTGGCTCAGACATTTGAATGTATGAAAATGCAGAAAACTATATGAGCTCATGCATCATTCCCACAGAAAATGACGCTCCTACTTGGTAGTCGAGAAAGTTTTACTTTTCAATAGTCTTCACAGCGTCTACCATGCTGTTAAAATTGGTCGTAAAAAATCCCATGACCACTTCACTTGGAATTATTTAACTACTCCGAGCTATATTGGGCGTCCCCAGCACGCCTCCCCAGCCCTCCCTGACAGAATGTTTCTCCTTTCGGTGCTTTAGTTGTGTTGATGCTGTTTTCACTGCTGATTGTGACCTACTCTCGGTCAAGAAAAACAACTCCCCCTCCCCCTGATTTTGCACTGCAGCTCACCAAAATATATCAGGGGCAATACTGTTACAAGTTTCTTATTAAAAACACATCGCCCTACACCATAAACTCTTTAATTATCTGCACACAGGTCAAATTTAAGTTTTAGAAACCTTGGATTAAAGCCGTTATTTTCTAGTCAGTAAGGTTTTCATAAAGAAAAAAAAAAAAAAAAAGGAAAAACAGCATGTATAGTACATGAAGTAGCCATGCTCTTCAAATATGCACATTAGTTATTTATGTTGAGTAGAAACTGTCAAAGTAAATGCGGGCGCTGGTGTGACATCCTTAGAGTGCTGAGAGGGTGAAGGTCAAAAGGTTGATTGCAGTTGTGGAATGTCTCCAATGTTTATCTCATAATAACCAGAGAATGGTTTCATTTCTTTATAAGTGTGTGTTTCTGTCTGTTGAATGTTGATTAGTGATGAATAGTATCTCAGAAAAGTGATACCAATCCTTACATTTCGACAGCTCCTTTTATCCCGTTACATCTTCTCAAGAGACTATACTATATAAATTAAGCTTGGATATACACTATATTGCCAAAAGTATTTGGCCACCTGCCTTGACTCACATATGAACTTGAAGTGCCATCCCATTCCTAACCCATAGGGTTCAATATGATGTGGGTCCACCTTTTGCAGCTATTACAGCTTCAACTCTTCTGGGAAGGCTGTCCACAAGGTTGCGGAGTGTGCTTATAGACATTTTCTACCATTCTTCCAAAAGGTCTTTGGTGAGGTCACACACTGATGTCGGTCGAGAAGGCCTGGCTCTCAGTCTCCGTTCCAATTCATCCCAAAGATGTTCTATCAGGTTCAGGTCGGGACTCTGTGCAGGCCAGTAAAGTTCATCCACACCAGACTCTGTCATCCATGTCTTTATGGACTTTGCTTTGTGCACTGATGCACAGTCATGTTGGAAAAGGAAGGGGCCCGCTCCAAACTGTTACCACAAGGTTGGGAGCATGGAATTGTCCAAAATGTTTTGGTATTCTGGAGCATTCGAAGTTCCTTTCACTGGAACTAAGAGGCCAAGCCCAACTCCTGAAAAACAACCCCATACCATAATTATTCCTCCACCAAATTTCACAATCGGCACAATGCAGTCCAAAATGTAGCGTTCTCCTGGCAATCTCCAAACCCAGACTCGTCCATCAGATTGCCAGATGGAAAAGCTTAATTAATCACTCCAGAGAAGGCGTCTCCACTGCTCTAGAGTCCAGTGGTGACGTGCTTTACACCACTGCATCCCACGCTTTGCATTGGACTTGGTGATGTATGACTTAGATCCAGCTGCACGGCCATGGAAACCCATTCCATGAAGCTCTCTGCGTACTGTACGTGGGCTAATTAGAAGGTCACATGAAGTTTGGAGCTCTGTAGCAACTGACTTTGCAGAAATTCTGCAACCTTTTTGCTCTAGGCGCTTCAGCATCTGCTGACTCCTCTCTGTCAGTTTACGTGGCCTACCACTTGGTGGCCGAGTTGCTGTTGTTCCCAAACTCTTCCCTTTTCTTATAATAAAGCCAACAGTTGACTTTGGAATATTTAGGAGCGAGGAAATTTCACGACTGGATTTGTTGCACAGGTGGCATCCTATGACAGTTCCACACTGGAAATCACTGAGCTTCTGAGAGCATCCCATTCTTTCACAAATGTTTGTAGAAAGAGTCTCCATGCCAAGTGCTTGATTTTAAACACCTGTGGCCGGGCCAAGTGATTAGGACACCTGATTCTGGTAATTTGGTTGGGTGGCCAAATACTTTTGGCAATATAGTGTAGTTTAGAGTAGTCAGTGTACAGCTTGTATAGCAGTAAAGACTAATTTCCACCAAAAATGAGTCAACCATTATTGTCCGGTGCCTAACACCCAGTGTTGGGTTAGCTACTGAAAACCAGTAACTAGTTACAGTTACTAGTTGTTTCATTTCAAAAGTAACACAGTTACTAACTCAGTTACTTACACCAAAAAGTAATGCGTTACTGTGAAAAGTAACTATACATACCGGTACTTCTTTTTTTCATCTTCTTTTTTTAAGGCTCACATTAATGCCTTTTTAGCCTTCATTTCAGTACTGTTATTGCACTGGAGAAAAATACAATCTGTTGATCAACTTGACATGCATTTGCATCACTGAACTCAGAAAGCAATGTGCTCTACATACAACACACAAAGACCAAGATATGTTTCAAAGGGCCAATTTATTTCAGGCCAGAACAAATTGACAAAACTATTTGAAATAGCTGCAACATAACATACATAAGTAACAAACAGCATAATAACAATATAGCTGTAAACCTGGCTTCACCCAAGGAAGGCACACTTGACATAAACAAAGCCTAACCAGGCATTTTTTTTCTCTCAAGGAATTTGGAAATAAAATGTATTCAGGAGATCAACACTGTACTGAAGTCCAGAACACTCTACACATTTCCCCAGTTTTAGTTTAGAGAAAAGGAAAGATTGGCCTGGCCCACTAGGATTCCTCTTTATGTTTGTGAACTTTATAGTCTATACATTTAGAGTGATGTGATAATCAAACACTCTAGAAGTCTAGAATGAAAGAGTATATAAGAGAATTGACAGAGTGTGTGTACCTTCAGTGATGAATGATGAGCAGAGGCAGAGTTTGGAGTGTTTTCTTTAGCTCGCTTTCCATGTTTATGCACTCACTGTCCAGGTACTTGGAACATGTTTTCCGTGCCATTTGCTGTTTGACGCCGGTATCATGCTATTTAGCTGCCTGGAAGCGGGTGACTCCACTGTAGAAATAGCCTGCATGTCTTCTAGCACATACACTGCAATGGCTCTATCAATGTTGTCCTGGCTAGCTGCCTCCGTTAAAATCCTTAAGTGGAGCTGAAGTGGCATCGGAGTCTGTGTCTCTCTTTACTAGCTTCGTCGAAGCATGTTGCTTATGTAGCTGTTTCAGCAGATTTGAATTGCTGTTTTGCTCACATCTCCTCTCACCTCCCAGGGGGTGATCAAGGGTGATGGGTCAAATGCAGAGAATCATTTCGCCACACCTAGTGTGTGTGTGACAATCATTGGCACTTTAACTCTAACTTTAAGTAGATGGGATCTTTGATCAAAGACACACCTTACATTTAACTAAAATGTTCTTTTCTTTGTGCTCGACAAAAGAAAAGTAGTGAGGATATCTCCATGTTAAAAACTCGGGTCCTGGCTCCGCCATGAAGTCTTGTTAGTTCTTATGAGAATAGCATATGTGTGTGTGTGTGGCCCTTTAAGATATGACAGCATGTGAGGTGAGTGACGTCAGTGAGTGAGTGGGCGAGAGAAGTGAGGGAGTGCAACAGTAACTGCGTGCAGGTGCTCGCAACTTGGTCAATGGCTGCGTGCGAGACACCAATAAAGTCACAAAGTTGCAACAAACCGCCAGCCTCGTCATTCACCCTCGAGTCCGGAGCTGCAAAGACCCACTGCCGGGTAAAGTGAAGGGTGTTACTCCCGAAGTACGTCGGCCCTGGAGGAACGTCTCCCCTGCGCCCCCCCGTCCCCCACCCACAGAAAGCACGCCTCTTCTTTTCCTTGTGACACAGAAGGACGACACTGCAGCGCTTCAATAAAACACACTCAGATCTTCTGTTTCCAGCTGATACTACATAAAAAATAACGTAAAATAACGCAGTAACGCATCATGTAGTAACGGTAACTGAGTTACTGAATATAAAAAAAATAACCCGTTAGATTACTAGTTATCGCCGAAAATAACGGCGTTACAGTAACGCGTTACAAAGTAGCGCGTTAGTCCCAACACTGCTAACACCCACCAGCTATGTGATGTCATCATGGAGGAGGTTCGAGAAACAGCCTGTGTAGTTCTGGGGAATTATGTGCCTAGGAGGAATACGATAGTGCTGGAAAACAATGGACTTAGTACTCACACAAAATATTGACATTTGGTACACAATTTAGACATGTTCACTGTCAGGTGTACTCTTTTCTGTTGCCAGCTATTTAGACAACAAAGGTTCTGTTGAAGATGATACATCTATACTGAGATTTATACTTTTTCCTCAGTTATTTTCAGTTTTGTTTTTTTACAGCATTTCCTGCAAGTTTCAATTGTTTTATCGAGTATTTTTGACATAATAAAACCTGAAATTGAGCAACGTAGGCTGAATCCAAAACATTTTTTCTTATAAAAATTGGCCAAGGCACCATTTAAAGGGGAACTGCTGTCTTGATCCATGTTTTGTTTAGGTTTTGTTCTGTTAGTTCTGGACTCCCTCAGTTCCGGTTTTGTGCACCGCTGGGTTTGTTTCGGTTACCATGGGTCGGTGATGCTCACCTGCTGCCGGGCACTAATCAGAGAGCTATTTATTCACGTTGCTCGCCACACACTGTCTGGCTTTGTTATTTGTTGAATGAAACAGTTTATTCCTGTTTCGTGATTAATGATTCCTGTGCTAAGTTTCAGCCTTAGCTTCCGGGTGCGATCAGCGGAGTTGTCTGTCTACATCCTGGGAGAATAACCCTGCAGCAACATGCGACCCCGACGTGACAACTGCACTTTTTGGGGAATTTTGATAATCATTTACAACCCGTATGTAGGCAAGAACACATGTTTTTCTTTTTCAATTCATAATATATGAGGTGGCTAACAATGCAGCAATTGGAAGTAATATACTGCGCCCATCAAGCCTTCTAAAAAACAGCTGTCAATAAATAACCCTCCAAAAACCACCAAAAATACTCTATTTATATTTTGTGTCCGCAACCCCAAGAGGGACAGGCGGTAGAAAATGGATGGATGGAATATTATCCACGTATTATTGATCTTGTTATTATAAGCGCTAACGCAGACATACTATTAATAGCAGCACTGTGATCACTACCGTGGGAGTTGGCTGCTGCTTTCTCGTTTCTTTGCTCCCTAGAAGTTTATTGTAGATCATAAACCATGCCTCACACCTGGATAGTAGAGGGAAAAAATAAGTATTCCGACAACTTGGGAAACTTTGACAGCCAATTTATTGCAAGAACGACACGAAAAGACATGGGAACATTTTTTATTGAAAACGTCTGTCATGTCTGTGTGACCATGTTTTGTATTAGTCATGTTTTAATTTGTTTAGTTATTGGACTCTTTAGTTTCTGGTTTTTCACTCCCTTGTCTTGTTTCCATGGTTACCCATTAGTTTCACCTGTTTCACGTTTGGACTCATTGTGCACTCTTGTTTGTCACCATAGCAACCCATTAGTTTTCACCTGTCACGTCACGCGCCTGTTTCACGTTTTGAGTCACGCACCTGTTTTCGTTAATCATGTCTGTAGTATTTAAGTTCATTGTTTTCAGTTTGTCTTTCTGGCGACATCCCACATTTATGCTCTTCACATTCCTGACACTTGTTTTTTCATGTCCATCTTTCATGCTCCAACTTTAGTCCAAGCCAAGTAAGTTTTTGTTTATTAATGCTATAGTCTTTTGGTTTCATTGTTTATTCTCAGCCACTGTGCGCGCTTTTCGTTTGTTGTTTTTTTTGATAGTAATAAACAATCATGTACTCACATTCCCGTCTCGCCCGAGCCAACTTTCCGTTGCCAAGTCATGACAACGTCATCCTACTAAAATTGGGGCATACAAAACTCAAAGTACCACGGTTCATAGTCCTGTAATTTTACAAAGGCAAGGCACGTTTATTTAGAAAGCAATATTCCTACACAAGACAATTCAAAGTGCTTTACAGCAAATTACAAGAAGGCAAAGTACAATAAAATAATCATAAACATAATGATAATTAAAAATACAATCATCATAAAAATAATTAGCTTTTCTCACTGGCACTCATCGAGGGCGGATGCTCCCCTTTCCTCTCCCTTATCTCTTCTGCTTGCTTCTTTGTCTTGTCTTGTCTTAACTTTCTTGTTGCCTCTTTTTGCACTACTCTCAAAATCTCAACATTGGAACTAATTAACTGGCCTCAATGAAATTGACAAGATCTTGGGTTCGGGGGAACCTGCTTGTCTTGACGGTGCGGTTGTTTCCGGACACACGACGGACTCTTGGGAGAAAAAGGAGTGCCGCGTGCCTGGCGACCCTTCAGTGGAGGATGTGGAGATATCCACCTATTGGGAAGTATGACAACAGGACATCTGCTGATTGGAGTAAGCGTTGCTCTGGTTTGTCGACAAATTGGAAGTGGCTGGCAGTCTTTAAAGTACCCCATAGCTGCCACAAATGATTGGATGATGCGGGCAGAACTGTGGACACTCTTGTGATTTGGATAACATCAGACTGTCTGCCCCGCAGGAGGAATTTGAGGACCAGTCATAGACAATTTAGAGTGAAAAGCAAATTTTATTTTCACTCTCATATAAAACAATCTAACTTGGATTGCTTCCCTGGCTTCGAGACTCTCCCGAAGGACAGTGCGACGAAGACGCAGCAAACTCCCTTCTTGTCTCTCATGGACACACACTTGCTGTTGTTGACTTTGGACTGACTGGCGGCTGCAACAACACCAAGGCCGCGAAACAGAGACACGCGTAAGGCTTACACACACACATGCATCCACAAAAAATATACGCCACAAACACATACCCCACCCCCCATCCAACGCCCTTGACGCGAATCCCTCAGGGGTGATGGATGGCTGGGCAGCGCCTGAAGAGCTGCAGCCTGCCACCGTAGCTCTGACTCCCTCCCCCCTGTTGCAATTCTCAAGTTGGATGTTGTAATATGTATATGTGCTTTGCTATGGAGTTTTTTTCCCCACTCCAGAATGAGCCTCCTTAGGAGCCCAGTCTAGGTTGTATTTTTTTTGCTCACCCTCCCCCAGCGTTGACCTTTTTCCCATCTTTTACGGGGCGCCTTGTGGCGACCCATCAGCGTTCCTGTTCTGTAACCCTGTACACTGTTTGTTTGTCTAATCTTGAATGGGTTTGTGCTGAAAACAAAGTGTATTGTTGTACTTGTGCAATGAAAATAAAGACCTACCTATTATAAATCAAATTTAAATCAAATTGTGTAGATAGAATGATTTTAGTTTCAGTCATATGTACAATTCAATAAAAGTGTTTTCAGCCAGGATTTGAACATTGGCAATGTTCAGGTCTGTCTCACATCTTAGGAACACTATTCCAGATTTTAGGAGCATGAAACTGAAACACAGCCTTACCAAGCTGACTCTGGGCAGCAGCAGGAGACCACTCCCTGAGGTTTCCAGAGCTTGAGATGGTTCATATGGCTCTAACATGTCAGGGATGTACTTTGGCCCAAGACAATGAAATTACTTGGACACAATAAAATCTGCTTCAAAGTCTATTGTTTGAGGATCAGGAAGCCAGTTCAGTGACCTTAGCACTGGACTAATATGGTCATATTTCCTGGTTCTAGTCAGAACTCGAGCAGCAGCATTTTGGATGCACTGCAGCTTCTTTACAGCTCGTTTAGAGAGCCCAGTGTGAAGGCCATTACAGTAGTCTAACCTGCTGGAGACACAGGCATGGACAAAAAACTTGTAAAATGTACTTTTGAAAAGTGCTGTCTCATGCAATCTTTTGCCACTTTCTTTTGTGATTTCCTGCGAAACACACGCATTCAATAAAACTAAAACTATGTCTGATTGTCGGCTTATTCAAATCTTAAATTGTCATGATCCAGCATCTCTGTCAACAAAGGCTGTGTTGGTGTTTCAGACACAATGCTTTGTTAGCAGTGGACCCTCATGGGTGCTTCGACACACCACTACAAACAAACCCTCATGATGTGAGTTATGACATAATGAGGACAGTGAGAGTACTTTTCTTACAACTGAATGTCAATGAGACGGCTGAAGTACAGATATTCCATCCCCTCATTTTCATACACCGTCGTGACTCAGTAGTGTGTCTCTATTCATAGAACCTCGGCTGTGATCTAAATAAAATACAACACAAGAACACGCTATTATCTCATTTAAGTACAGTATTTGCGGATGAATACGATGTGACTGGATCAGAGCCACTGGCAGCTGTTATGAAACTCTTTGGTGTGTAAGCCAACAGAACAGAGCATAAGGGAACACTACTTTTGTGTCCTATCAAACGCACAGTAGCTTCTGTTTAAATGTAGCATCTATATTTAATTGGCAAAGACAAGATCAATGGGAAAACACATTTGATCTCTTTGTGCTTTTTAATAGTTATCAAGTTATCTGTCTCTGGCTAGAGACATGTTTTATATTCATCCCCTAATATTGTTAAAAATATTTGTGAAAAAGGGCAGCACGGTGGAAGAGGGGTTAGTGCGTCTGCCTAACAATAAGAAAGTCCTGAGCAGTCCTGGGTTCAATCCCGGGCTTGGGATCTTTCTGTGTGGAGTTTGCATGTTCTCCCCGTGACTGCGTGGGTTTCCTCCGGGTACTCCGGCTTCCTCCCACCTTCAAAAACATGCACCTGGGGATAGGTTGATTGGCAACACTAAATTGGCCCTAGTGTGTGAATGTGAGCGTGAATGTTGTCTGTCTATCTGTATCGGCCCTGTGATGAGGTGGCAACTTGTCCAGGGTGTACCCCGCCTTCCGCCCGATTGTAGCTGAGATAGGCTCCAGCGCCCCCCGCGACCCCGAAGGGATTAAGCGGTAGAAAATGGATGGATTTGTGAAAAAACTATTTTGATGATGATGGAACAAAGCACAAGCAAGAGATGATTTAAGTCCATGTTGTTCTTTCTCAGGATTAGAGAACAAAGGTTCACATAGTCATTCACCGTATCGACCCGGACATAAGACAATGCTTCTTTTTCAGGTTTTTGTATAAACATCTATTCAGTATCAGTTAAAACAACATATGTTAATAAAATAACTACGTACATTTGTATTTTTTATGAAAGAAATTATATTATTTAGCTGCTGAACAGTCAGCTTCTTTGATCACTATTGTCCTAGAATGAGCATCGTAACTCCTCATCTGTTGCTTGTGAACTTGCCCAGCCTTTGTGCTAGACTTGTCTTTTGTTGAGCGCTACCAAGTGTTTGTATTGAAAGTATTGTATTTATTACAAACCAGCTGTTTGGTTGTAATGTGCATCTCAATTGTATTTGATTGCCAAATTTGGTGGTGTTGAATTTGCCATATAAAATCGTCAATGTTGATCAATACCATGTATTTGGCCTATCCAGCATCGAGTTAGCTTGACTTCAAAAGTGGAGCCTTACATGTTTAGCGATTTCTATTATTGCTTTGTTGCAACAGTACCTAGAGACAGTCCGCTCTTTGCTTGTAAACCGCTAGAGCCGGTGCCGAGTCTGCAAACGGACGTGACGTCACATGAAACAAAGGTATAACAATTGGTACTGTTTGAATTGTACGTGAATCTTTACTTGGCAGTATCGGCGGAATTCGATGGGTACCTAGAAACGTGCTGAATTTGGCACCCGTCCAGTAGCTTATTAAATCCAGTGGTGTGCATGCCGTCAGGGCCAGCAAGGCCTTATCTGCTGGCCTAACATAACCAGAAATCATGATCATAATTAAAGACAAACGTGATTTTTAATTTACTTTCCCTAAATATCTAAAAGTATTAATATTCTCGTCATGTCATATTATGCTCCTTCCAGCGCTGTTGTTTTTAGGTTATATAGTTTTTATCCAATCAGAATTCAGCTAGTTTATGTTGCCATGCTGTACCAAATCTGCCTAGAGCAGGGGTCGGCAACCCGCGGCTCTATCTTTAGCGCTGCCCTAGTGGCTCTCTGGCGCTTTTTAAAAAATGTATGAAAATTGGAAAAAGATAAGGGGAAAAAAATATATTTTTTGCTTAAATATGGTTTCTGTAGGAGGACAAACATGACACAAACCTCCCTAATTGTTATAAAGCACACTGTTTATATTAAACGTGCTTCACTGATTCGACTATTTGGCGAGCGCCGTTTTGTCCTACTAATTTTGGCGGTCCTTGAACTCACCGTAGTTTGTTTACATGTATAACTTTCTCCGACTTTCTAGGACGTGTTTTATGCCACATCTTTTGTCCACCAATTTTGTAATGTTGTGCGTGAATGCACAAAGGTGAGTTTTGTTGATGTTATTGACTTGTGTGGAGTGCTAATCAAACATATTTGGTCACTGCATGACTGCAAGCTAATCGATGCTAACATGCTATTTAGGCTAGCTATATGTACATATTGCATCATTATGCCTCATTTGTAGGTATATTTGAGGTCATTTAGTTTCCTTTAAGTCCTCTTAATTCAATTTATATCTCTTGACACACTATCTGTATGTAATATGGCTTTTAATTTTTTGTGGCTCCAGACAGATTTGTTTTTGTATTTTTGGTCCAATATGGCTCTTTCAACATTTTGGGTTGCCAACCCCTGGCCTAGAGCCTTCAGAATCAACAATGCAGGCGTCTATGCGCTGTAAGTGAACGGACACAAACATTTGACAGACAGATAGCCAATCAGATCACGAGTTGTTGTCAGTAAGGCCTTCTAGTTGGCTTAAGGCAGATATAGAGTGATGTCATGAGCTAGGTAACATAAGAACTCCATTACCCAGCATGCCACAGTAATGAAGAGCATGCGCAGTAGCCCTGTTTAGGTTGTTGAATGTAGACATGCCGGCAGCTGGATATTTTTGATGAGCACGATGTGGAGTAAACTTTAAAACTCAGCCAACACGCCTCGTGTTCATCTTTTATGATTAGACAAGTCAACATATATTTGCAAGGCCATTTTCAGGAAGGATATTCAAAGAGAAACTACCTCTTGTGAGACCATGTCGGCCAACCCCGGAAGCTAGCTCAGCTGTCCCGGCGATGAAAAGTGAGTTCAGATATTTTATTTCTTAATTTTTTCACGTTTAGTATGTTTTTTACAATTCTAATTTTGACAGTACCACATAAGATATGTTTTAATTGCTGATGCGGGTTTATTGATTTTTAAATGCGCCAGAAAATAACCTGTTTTGTACAATGCCCAGTTGTGCGTAAATGTGTTCCTGTTTAGTATACCTCCAGCAATGATGGTATTTTGAGAGGAAATTATTGAAGTCGAACATCAATGCAGGCCTAGGTGGGAAACGCATGGTCCGCCACTTATTAAATCTGAGCTACCAGAAATCAACCGGACTTAATCTGATTCAACAATTTAATGATATGCATAATAAGTTCCGTATGGGAGAAGAGGTTCAGTGAGTAATGACCTGTATCAAATATAATCCAGACTGACAATAATTACATTGTATTGAAAATATGTCTTTATGGGTATCTTGGTGATTTACCGCCCGATTCAGTCAATTAAATTCCACAAATACAGTAATTGAAAGTGTCAAATGACACCACAGAAGAGCACTTGCATGGATTGGGTTTTGGTTTCAAGGGAGGATGTCAGCGACTTTTCATGGGTCAAAAGGAAGTCAGAAATAGTAGAAATTGGTGGGGGAGGCTAGTCCTAAAGGGGTCTCCTGATGCATGCTAAAGGGCCAATGAATGGACTGGCATCTATTATTTATCTCCCCGACTCACCATTAAATCTGTAATGAGCTGGTTTAATTCACTGGGCAAACAGGCTTACAGCAGTCATGTATCAATAAATGTTAATTATGCTGGCTCTTGGTCGTGTCTTGCAATGCCCCGGTGCTGAAGTGCGGGTCTGATTGCTCCGGCATAGAATCCAATATGTTGGCTGTCAATAAGGAAGGTGGTTTCTGTTGTTAGGACAATCAAGGCTGTACTCTCAGGCTTAGCATAATAGAGTGAGCCACCTACCATTAGAGCCATTCTGGTGCTTCTGGATCTCTGTCAACAACGCTATCGATCAAAGACATAGATCAGTGTCACTCATTGTGTGTTTGCTTTGAATTATGTATCAGGTGCTTTGCCTCGCAGCCAGTGTATTCAGGTACAATCATGGAAGTAGTGATTAAAACAGCAGAAAAAAATCACTTCTAGTGGAATGTTTACAGTCTGCTGTCATGATGTTGTTGAATGTTGGCTATGTTGTAGCAGTTGTTAGATTCTGCAATGTTTTTATCATTGTATTGGGAATAAACATTACCTGATCCATAATATCCTTTGTTAGTGTCTGAATAGGGACATGTGTGTTTTAACAGACCATATTTGCTAAGTTCAAACCATTGGAGTTTGAACCATTGGCAAGTATGTTATGCTTTGCAGTAGATATAAATATACTAAAAATATACTGTGGAATGTACTAAACATACATACATACGCTTATACATACACACATACAATCATGTACACTATATTGCCAAAAGTATTTGGCCAGCCATCCAAATGATCAGAATCAGGTGTCCTAATCATTTGGCCCGGCCACAGGTTTATAAAATCAAGCACTTAGGCATGGAGACTATTTCTACAAACATTTGTGAAAGAATATGCCGCTATCAGTGATTTCCAGCGTGGAACTGTCACAGGATGCAACCTGTGCAACAAATCCAGTCGTGAAATTTCCTCACTCCTAAATATTCCAAAGTCAACTGTGGGCTTTATTATAAGAAAATGGAAGAGTTTGGGAACAACAGCAACTCAGCAACAAAGTGGTAGGCCACATAAACTGACACTGAGGGGTCAGCGGATGCAGTAGTGCAAAATGCAAAGAGGTCGCCAACTTTCTGCACAGTCAGTTGCTACAGAGCTCCAAACTTCATGTGACTTTTCAATTAGCCCACATACAGTACGCAGAGAGCTCCATGGAATGGGTTTCCATGGCCGTGCAGCTGCATCTAAGCCATACCACCAAGTCCAATGCAAAGCGTGGGATGCAGTGGTGTAAAGCACGTCGCCACTGGACTCTAGAGCAGTGGAGACGCCTTCTCTGGAGTGGTGAATCACGCTTTTCCATCTGGCACTCTGATGGACAAATCTGGGTTTGGCAGTAACCAAGAGAACGCTACATTTTGGACTGCATTGTGAAATTTGATGGAGAAAGAATTATGGTGTGGGGATGTTTTTTAGGAGTTGGGCTTGGACACTTAGTTCCAGTGAAAGGAACTTTGAATGCTCCAGGATACCAAAACATTTAGGACAATTCCATGGGATGGCACTTCAAGTTCATATGTGGGTCAAGGCAGGTGGCCAAATAGTTTTGGCAATTTAGTGTATATCCATACATACATACATACATACATACACTACATACGTACCTGCGCATGCACACACATACGTACATACTAGAGATGCGCGGATAGGCAATCTTTTCATCCGCAACCGCATCAGAAAGTCGTCAACCATCCGCAATCCACCCGATCTAACATTTGATCAGAACCGCATCCGCCCGCCATCCGCCCGCACCCGCCCGTTGTTATATATCTAATATAGACGATGCAAGGCATTCAATCAATCAATCTCAATCTTTATTTATATAGCCCTAAATCACAAGTGTCTCAAAGGGCTGCACAAGCCACAACGACATCCTCGGTACAAAGCCCACATACGGGCAAGGAAAAACTCACCCCAGTGGGACGTCGATGTGAATGACTATGAGAAACCTTGGAGAGGACCGCATATGTGGGTAACCCCCCCCCTCTAGGGGAGACCGAAAGCAATGGATGTCGAGTGGGTCTGACATAATATTGTGAGAGTCCAGTCCATAGTGGATCCAACATAATAGTAAGAGTCCAGTCCATAGTGGGGCCAGCAGGACACCATCCCGAGCGGAGACGGGTCAGCAGCGCAGAGATGTTCCCAGCCGATGCACAGGCGAGCGGTCCACCCCGGGTCACGACTCTGGACAGCCAGCACTTCATCCATGGCCACCGGACCTGTGCCCCCCCTCCTCAAGGAAAAGGGGAGCAGGGGAGAAAAGAAAAGAAACGGCAGATCAACTGGTCTAACAGGGGGGCTATTTAAAGGCTAGAGTATACAAATGAGTTTTAAGATGGGACTTAAATGCTTCTACTGAGGTAGCATCTCTAATTGTTACCGGGAGGGCATTCCATAGTACTGGAGCCCGAATAGAAAACGCTCTATAGCCCGCAGACTTTTTTTGGGCTCTGGGAATCACTAATAAGCCAGAGTTCTTTGAACGCAGATTTCTTGCCGGGACATATGGTACAATGCAATCGACAAGATAGGACGGAGCTAGACCGTGTAGTATTTTATACGTAAGTAGTAAAACCTTAAAGTCACATCTTAAGTGCACAGGAAGCCAGTGCAGGTGAGCCAGTATAGGCGTAATATGATCAAACTTTCTTGTTCTTGTCAAAAGTCTAGCAGCCGCATTTTGTACCAACTGTTATCTTTTAATGCTAGACATAGGGAGACCCGAAAATAATACGTTACAGTAGTCGAGACGAGACGTAACGAACGCATGAATAATGATCTCAGCGTCGCTAGTGGATAAAATAGAGCGGATTTTAGCGATATTACGGAGATGAAAAAAGGCCGTTTTAGTAACACTCTTAATGTGTGATTCAAACGAGAGAGTTGGGTCGAAGATAATACCCAGATTCTTTACTGATTCGCCTTGTGTAATTGTTTGGTTGTCAAATGTTAAGGTGGTATTATTAAATAAATGTCGGTGTTTAGCAGGACCGATAATCAGCATTTCCGTTTTCTTGGCGTTGAGTTGCAAGAAGTTAGCGGACATCCATTGTTTAATTTCATTAAGACACGCCTCCAGCTGACTACAATCCGGCATGTTGGTCAGCTTTAGGGGCATGTAGAGTTGGGTGTCATCAGCATAACAATGAAAGCTAACACCGTATTTGCGTATGATGTCGCCTAGCGGCAACATGTAAATACTAAAGAGTGCAGGGCCAAGAACCGAACCCTGAGGAACTCCGCACGTTACCGTAACATAGTCCGAGGTCACATTATTATGGGAGACGCATTGCATCCTGTCAGTAAGATAAGAGTTAAACCACGACAAAGCTAAGTCTGACATACCAATACGTGTTTTGATACGCTCTAATAAAATATTATGATCGACGGTATCGAAAGCAGCGCTAAGATCAAGAAGCAGCAACATAGATGACGCATCAGAATCCATCGTTAGCAGTAGATCATTAGTCATTTTTGCGAGGGCTGTCTCCGTAGAGTGATTTGCCCTGAAACCGGATTGAAAAGGTTCACAGAGATTGTTAGACACTAAGTGTTCATTTAGCTGCTGTGCGACAATTTTTTCGAGGATTTTCGAAATAAAGGGAAGGTGGGACACCGGTCGGTAGTTTACCATGAGGTCAGGATCAAGGTTAGGTCTTTTGAGTAGAGGATGAATAACCGCTTTCTTGAATGCTAGGGGAACAGTGCCAGAGGAAAGTGATAAGTTTATAATATTTAGCACTGATGGACCTAATAATACAAAAAGCTCCTTGATAAGTTTCCCAGGAAGTGGGTCGAGTAAACATGTTGTTTGTTTTATCCCACTTACACGCTGTAATAGTTCCTCTAATGTTATTTCATCAAAAAGAGAGAGACTATTTTGTATTGCAGTATCCGTCGTAGATACAGTTGTAACTGTGTTCATAGAACCCAGTTGTAGCTGGGATGCGTTGTCTTTAATCTCCTTTCTAATGAGTTAAATTTTCTTATTAAAGAAATTCATAAAGTCATCTGCCGAGTGGGTGGAGCTATTGGGAGGAGTCCCTTGTTGGGTTAGGGATGCTACTGTACTAAACAAAAATTTACGGTCGTTTTTGTTGAGGCGGATGAGATTTGAGTAATATTTAGCTTTAGCTAAGGTAAGCATGCGTTTATACGATATTAAACTATCACTCCATGCTTGATGGAAAACCTCAAGCTTGGTTGCGCGCCATTTGCGTTCCAACTTTCTACATGATAATTTATGAGCTCTGGTTTCTTCTGTAAACCATGGGGTGCGCCTTTTAGGGGCCCTTTTTTGTTTTAGCGGTGCTATACTATCAATGGTTTTGCGCAGGGCATTGTCAAAGTTGTTAGTGAGGTTATCAATAGAGCCGACATAATTTGGGAATGGTGCCATTACCGAAGGCAGTAGGTCAGCAAGAGTCATCGTTGTGGCAGCATTAATGTTGCGGCTGCTATAGCAGTTATTATTATTATTAGTTTGTTGACAATGAGTCAGAACTTTGAATTTTATAAGGTAATGATCGGACATTACTTTAGTATACGGGAGTACCATTACTTTGGAGGTGGTGACACCCCTGACCAGCACTAGATCTATCGTATTGCCGTTGCGATGCGTAGGTTCATTTATTATTTGTGTAAGACCACAGCTATCAATTATAGTCTGGAGCGCCACGCACTGAGGGTCCGATGGGGTATTCATATGGATATTAAAGTCCCCCATTATGATTATATTGTCTGCGTGCGTCACTAGATCAGCAACGAACTCTGAGAATTCATTAATAAAGTCCGAGTAGGGCCCTGGGGGGCGGTAGATAACAGCCATATCGAGAGGCAGCGGTGCGACAGACCTCATAGTAAGCACCTCAAACGATTTGTATTTATTATTTAGGTTAGGGGTAAGGTTAAAGTTTTCATTGTATATTAGTGCGACCCCCCCCACCCCTTTTAAGGGGACGGGCAATATGCGCATTCGTATAGTTAGGAGGAGATGCCTCATTTAGCGCAAAAAATTCGTCAGGTTTGAGCCAGGTTTCGCTAAGACCAATGATGTTAAGATTGTTGTCTCTAATGACCTCATTAACTAATAACGTTTTGGGAGACAATGATCTTATGTTTAAAAAGCCCATATTATAAGTATTGGGCTGTTTTGACGAGTTTTTGTTTAAATTATCCGTAGTAGAAATATTAATAATGTTGCGTTTATTATACGTAGTGCACTTTAAATAGTTTCGACCATATCTAGGAATTGATACGACGGGAATTTTCAGATTGTTTGCTTGATGCAGCGATCGACTGAACGCATCATGATTTGCCACCTCAGTAGAATGCATATCTACCCCTGACACATTCACAGCAGAAAACACATTATGTGAGTTGTGTGTTATTCTAAGAAAATTGCTATGCGTACAGGAATTATCCAGCCTGGCGCTGGCTAGTTCTAGCTTAACTGACTCCTCACCCGGACTAGCAGGCTCTGTAATTGCCTGTGACCGGGCTTGCCCTAGTGTAGTTAGTCAAATGTGACTTAAACAGTAGTCTATGTTTTTAGACAGGATGATGGCGCCTTCCTGGTTAGGGTGAAGGCCGTCCCTCATCAGCAAGCCTGGTTTGCCCCAGAAAGAGGGCCAATTATCAATAAACGTTAGTCCCTGTTGTCTACAGAAGCTAGCCAGCCACTTGTTAAGCGAGACTAATCTGCTATATCTCTCATCATTGCCTCTCGCAGGCAGGGGACCAGAGACAATTACTCGATGCCTGGACATCTTTCTAGCGAGATCACAAGTCCTGGCTATGTTTCTCTTTGTAATCTCTGACTGTCTCATTCTAGTGTCATTGGAGCCAACGTGTACAACTATATTCGCATAACTAGTGGTGCGATTAGCCTGTCGTACGTGTTTACTAGGCCTGTTGCGAGTTAGCTCCCTAAGATTAGCCTCAATGTCAGGTGCTCGGGCCCCCGGGATGCACTTAATTGTGGCTGGTTTGCTAAGCTTTATGTTTCGGGTGATGGAGTCCCCTATGACTAAGGTGTGGTGCCCGGTAGACTGGGGTGTAGGACTAGCTAAAGAGCTAAATCTATTATGCGTCTCAACCGGTACACCGTAGCTTGTAGGCCGCTTAGGACTACTACAGGCTGGGCTAGTTAGCTCGCTACAGCTAACGCTAGCAGATGTGTCCGCAACATCTAAAGTTACGAGATTACTCTGCTCTAACTGGCGGACACGGCCCTCTAGCAGAGCCAGCCTCTCCGTGAGTAAGGTGCAAGACGCGCAGGAAGCCATACTCACGGTGTTTTCTGTCACCGAGTGAAGTTCCTGCTGTCTTCCGAGAAGTCCTGGTCACGGTGTGCAGGAGTAGACTCCTTCTGACCGGCGCCCGGCGACGCCTTTCTCCGCACTAGCTTTGTTAGCTTAGCAGCTAGCTGCTAGCTAGCTGCGGGAGGGGTGGAGAGACAGAGATCGGGTGATTTGCAAGTTAAATAGTACTACTAAATATGTTGAGAAAGTAATAAAGAAAGCTGCAGAACAATTTAAAAGCACACAAATAGAACGATACTTAGCTTTTTCGAAACAGCGAGCAGTCAGCGAGCAGTCACGCACGGTGAACCGGAACCGGAAGTGGGCCAATCAACAACCCAATTTATAACCCATTAGTGAGGTTATAAAGCTTTTGCCTGTTAAAGAAAGGAGACTGATCCAATGCAGCACAGACATTCGCGTGCCACGCTGTCACGACCCAGACGCACACCAGTGCGCAATCATATGGGAGCCGCGCTGAGCGCACCTCCAAGCGCGTCTCGCTGCCGGCGACGGCCGGGTATATGGGCCCGACGCTCCAGCGCCATCCATTTTCAGGGCTAGTTGATTCGGCAGGTGGGTTGTTACACACTCCTTAGCGGGTTCCAACTTCCATGGCCACCGTCCTAGCTGCTGTCTATATCAACCAGGGTGAGCCCCACCCCTTTCGTGAGCGCACTGCGCGCGGAGTGACCCCTGTTACGCGCCCCCGGCAACAGGGGTGGCGGGCAAGTAAGCTGCGCGGGCGTAGCGCGCGGAGTGACCCCTGTTACGAGCCCCCGGCCACGGGGGTGGCGGGCAGGTAAGCTGCTTACCTGCTGCGCGTGACGCCGGCCGCGGCGAAGGCGGACGAGGCGGGGTGTCGGTGCGGTGGGCGCGGTGGTGACCCTGGACGTGCGTCGGGCCCTTCTCGCGGATCGCCTCAGCTACGGCTCCCGGTGGGGCCCTCTCAGGGGAAGGGGCCTCGGTCCCGGTCCCCGGCGAGGCGTCCCTTCTCCGCTCCGTAAAAGTGTCCATCTCTTTTTTTTTTTTTCTTCTGTTGTGGCATATGCAGCAGGTGCCTGCTCGTTTTTCGTATGTGGGTAACAACATTTAACTATGTATATATATTTCCGAATTGGTTTAACTGCCACCCGCCTGAATCTATTTAAAATCTAATTTTTTTAAATAATTTGAACCACCCGACCCGACCCGACCCGCGGATAAAATCTAATTTTTTTTAATTTCATCCGCCCGATCCGCGGATAATCCGCGGACTCCGCGGTTGTGCCCGCAAACCGCGCATCTCTATTACATACACACACACACTGTACGTAAATTGGATCAGAGTACAAACATGCATACATACATACATACACATGCACATATATATATTCATACACTCATGCATACAATCACGTTTCATCAAACATATATTCACACGTGCAAGTGTAAACAATCACACACATACACACACCCACATCACAAAACAAACACGGCACACTGCTAAAGCTTAATCTATTTTTACCATAACAATGTCATATGTTAATATAGTCCGCTCTTCTTTCTCTCCTACCATCTGCTTTCTTTAGTATTTCAAGTATTCATTACATTTATGTATTTTTCGAAGCAACTGTAATGTTGATGATAGAGGTAATTATTGTTGATTCTCATATTCATTATCAATTTTATTTGTTATATTGGTATTTTTATTGTTCCATTTAATGTTCATTGCCATTACTGTATTAATATTATCTACTTCACTAATTTGTTCCTCTTGATCAATTTTGGAATCATATTTGTATATATCTTATTTGCTCATGTCGTTCTGTTGTTGTTTTTGTCTCTGTCTGTCTTGTTCTCCTCTTGTCTCCACAAATCCCCTATGTCTTCTTTTTTTCTTCTTCTTTTAATCCCCTCCTGCTCCGGTCTGGCTGCGCCAAACACTAGATCAGGGGTGCTCATTACGTCGATCGCGAGCTACCGGTCAATCTCGGAGGGTGTGTCAGTCAATCACCATCCAGGCATTAAAAAAATAGTCCTAAAAATGAGCGATCATAAATCTTCCCTATGACGTCACTTTCGTCACTTGATTGACATTCACGGCACCCGAGGGTCTTCTGAGATGACGCTGGCTGCTGCCAGCTCATTAAACATACCGACTGGAAGGCGAGAAATACTTTATTTCAACAGACTCTGGCGCCGTACCTGTCGTCAAAACTCCAAAGACCGACTGCAGAGTTGCACAGTTGCGCTAACAAAACGAGTCTCAGAAAGCTGGCGTGCACAAGCTAGCAAGCTACGGAGTTTGCCGACAATGTATTTCTTGTAAAGTGTATACAAAGGAGTACGGAAGCTGGACAAATAAGATGCCAAAAACCAACCACTTTCATGTGGTATTGGACAGAAAGGAGGACTTTTTTCTCCTCCATTCGAAAATGCGGACGTTTTTAGCACCACTGTCTGATTCCAATCAATGCAAGTCATCAGAATCAAGTAATACACCAACTTATATTCTTGTCTTCATGAAAGAAAGGAATCTATATGTGTTAAACATGCCTGTATTATCTTTAAACACTTTTAACTTATTAACAATATTAACTATATGTGTTAAACATGCCTGTATTATCTTTAAACACCTTAACTTGTTAACAATATTAACTATGTGTTAAACATGCTTGCATTATCTTTAAACACCTTTAACTTTTTAACAATATTAACTATATGTGTTAAACATGCTTGTATTATCTTTAAACACCTTTAACTTATTAATAATATTAACTATATGTATTAAACATGCTTGTATTATCATTAAACACCTTTAACTTGTTAACAATATTAACTATATGTATTAAACATGCTTGCATTATCTTTAAACACCTTTAACTTGTTAACAATATTAACTATATGTATTAAACATACTTGTATTATCATTAAACACCTTTAATTTATTAACACTATTAACTATATGTATTGAACATACTTGTATTATCATTAAACACCTTTAATTTATTAACACTATTAACTATATGTATTAAACATTCTTGTATTATCATTAAACACCTTTAACTTATTAACAAAAACATATATTTCATAAATAAGTAAATATAAATTATATATATGAAAGAGGTAGATCCCCACGACTTGATCAATTGAAAAGTAGCTCGCCTGCATTAAAAGTGTGAGCACCTCTGCACTAGATATATCCATTTAATAAAGTCAAATACAAATAGGGCAGCAAGAGAAATATCCCACCCTTCTGTTTTGTCAAGTACATCTGTAAAGCGGATGTTGGCATCTACATGAACAGTATTTGCCTGAGTGTCTGTACAGGACATATTAAAAAAAAGCAAAAACAAAAAGAAAGTTTGGCAGTAAAATTAAGTGTAGGCTACCTTATTTTACAGTAAATTGTACATGGCCTCATTAAAAGAGGAAACTCACAAAATATGACAAAGCAGGACAAAAAATAATTGAATCCTCAATTACAAGGGCATTTACAAGGGTGCATCAATGGTAATATTTGCATGTTTAGTATCATATTATACACAGTATTACATATTCAAATCTTAACAGCTGCAACATACATACAATAATGCTCGAGGACACTCACTGCAGCAGCGACCAGTCAGTAGCAACAATACTGTAGGGACAGTGCCCCATCAAAACATTCTGTGTACATAAACTCACAAATACAGTTGTGCGGTCTCTCCTGGGATGTAGTACTGTCCTCGGTGGCTATTCAAACAGCCTTGTTTTTGGGTCAAAACAAATGTCTACATTAACGTGTGAAACATAACACTTGCAGGGTTTTATTTATGTGTAAATGATTTTTAATACTATTTGACTCAAATATTTATTCAATTTGATGCATTTTTTTTGACTAAAATGAACTAACGGAGTAGGCATTGTTTAATATATTTATATATTTGTTGGCAAAAAATACATTAACATAAATTAGCAAACCTTTCCACCAGGGATTTAACCCATTATTGTCACAGGCTCATATGGTTGCTGGCGGTGTGACCCCAAGATGCAGAAACTGTCGGCGACGTGCAGGTGACAGTTCCTTTTTGATTAGGGACAGTGCAGGACAAAAGTTAAAGAAGCAAAAAGTAGCTACTGTAGTGCACACAGAACTAAGCCACAACAGACAATCCATTACCAGACTTGACTGAGGGGATGGAGTGAAACTATATAGAACTAGTTAACAATGAGTAACAGGTGTGTTAGCAGTTAAGTTAAAGTTAAAGTACCAATGATTGTCACACACACACCAGGTTTGGTGAAATGTGTCCTGTGCATTTGACTCATGCCCTTGTTCACTCCCTGGGAGGTGAGGGGAGCAGTGAGCAGCAGCAGTGGCCGCACCTGGGAATCATTTTGGTGAATTAACCCCCAATTCCAACCCTTGATGCTTAGTGCCAAGCAGGGAGGTAATGGGTCCCATTTTATAGTCTTTGGTATGATTCGGCCGGGGTTTAAACTCACAACTA
This sequence comes from Nerophis lumbriciformis, assembly GCF_033978685.3. Classification (NCBI taxonomy): domain Eukaryota; kingdom Metazoa; phylum Chordata; class Actinopteri; order Syngnathiformes; family Syngnathidae; genus Nerophis; species Nerophis lumbriciformis. Next base: position 17,624,742 of record NC_084548.2, read on the forward strand.
GGGATGTCTGATAATGGCTTTTTGCCGATATCCGATTTTCCGATATTGTCCAACTCTTTAATTACCGATACCGATATCAATTGATACCGATATCAACCGATATATGCAGTCGTAGAATTAACACATTATTATGCCTAATTTGGACAACCAGGTATGGTGAAGATAAGGTACTTTTTAAAAAAAATTATCAAATAAGATAAATAAATTAAAAACATTTTCTTGAATAAAAAAGAAAGTAAAACAATATAAAAACAGTTACATAGAAACTAGTAATTAATGAAAATGAGTAAAATTAACTGTTAAAGGTTAGTACTATTAGTGGACCAGCAGCACGCACAATCATGTGTGCTTATGGATTGTATCTCTTGCAGACTGTATTGTTATATATTGATATATAATGCAGGAACCAGAATATTAATAACGGAAAGAAACAACCCTTTTGTGTGTTGGTGCACTAATTGTAAGTGTATCTTGTGTTTTTTATGATGATTTAATAAAAAGAAAAATAAATAAAAAACGATACCGATAATAAAAAAAACGATACCGATAATTTCCGATATTACATTTTAACGCATTTATCGGCCGATAATATCGGCAGGCCAAGATTATCGGACATCTCTACTCACAACCTATCGATCTCAGGGCGGACACTCTAACCACTAGACCACTGAGTAGGTGGGGACAAGGGATACAAAGTAAATGAGCTGCAAAACCCAGAGACCAAACAGGAAATATAGCCAATATAGCCAATATAGCCAGGAGAGGCAATGATACCAAACACAGGCAAAGAACACTGTCAAACTCCCTCACATAACGGATTCCAGTCCCAGACGTAAACACAAGTCGAAAACCGAGAAAGGGTATAGAGAGGATGAGTGGAGGGCTGCTAGATATATGACGAATAGAGATGTCCGATAATATCGGCCTGCCAATATTATCGGCCAATAAATGCGTTCAAATGTAATATCGGAAATTATCAGTGTCGTTTTTTTTATTATCTGTATCGTTTTTTTTAATTATTTCATTTTTTTTATTTTTTATTTTTTTTATTAAATCAACATAAAAAACACAAGATACATTTACAATTAGTGCACCAACCCAAAAAACTTCCCTCCCCCATTTACACTCATTCACACTCATTCACACAAAAGGGTTGTTTCTTTCTGTTATTAATATTCTGGTTCCTACATTATATATCAATATATATCAATACAGTCTGCAAGGGATACAGTCCGTAAGCACACATGATTGTGTGTGCTGCTGGTCCACTAATAGTACTAACCTTTAACAGTTAATTTTACTAATTTTTATTAATTACTATTTCAGGGGTCACCAACTTTCTTGAAACCCAGACCTACTTCTTGGGTGCTGATTAATGCGAAGGGCTACCAGTTTGATACACACTTTAATAAATTGTGAGAAATAGCCAATTTGCTCAATTTACCTTTAGCTCTATGTTATTATTAATAATTAATGATATTTATCTTTGTGGAAACACTGATCATCTCAATGATTTCTCACAATAAATATATATAGAAATAGATGAATATCAATATGCAACACTTTATTTTTATATTTTGTCTAAGTGCACATTTTTCAAATTGAACATTTTCAAATGATCACTTCTAAGACAGTCTTGTGAAATCACAATATCTCATTTTAACTAGCTAGCCACTAACATTTTTTAACAAATCATGAATTACTTTGCACCATGTTTGTACAAATAATAACTCATGTAAAATACAAAAGTCAACTCTCAAATTTTTAAATAAATCATGTCACACTTTGAACTGGACACCAAATCTGTTATCTGTTTCTTTGTCAGTTAGAGAAGATCAAGTCTTTAAAAAATTTTCTTGGATTTTCAAATTCTATTTGAGTTTTGTCTCTCTTAGAATTAAAAATGTCGAGCAAAGCGAGACCAGCTTGGTAGTAAATAAATACAATTAAAAAAAATTGAGGCAGCTCACTGGTAAGTGCTGCTATTTGAGCTATTTTTAGAACAGACTAGCGAGCTACTCATCTGGTCCTTACGGGCGACCTGGTGCCCGCGTTGGTGACCACTGTACTAGTTTCTATGTAACTGTTTTTATATTGTTTTACTTTCTTTTTTATTCAAGAAAATGTTTTTAATTTATTTATCTTATTTTATTTTATTACTATTTTTAAAAAGTACCTTATCTTCACCATACCTGGTTGTCCAAATTAGGCATAATAATGTGTTAATTCCACGACTGTATATATTGGTTGATATCAGTATCGGTTGATATCGGTATCGGTTGATATCGGTATCGGTAATTAAAGAGTTGGACAATATCAGAATGTCGGATATCGGCAAAAAGCCATTATCGGACATCCCTAATGACGAATGATAGGTAAGGCTACCAGTCCAGGGGATGGAGTGCCACGAGAGGAGGCGAATGAGCGCAGGATGTGGCCAAATCAGGCCCCCCGCAGATTGCAGGGCCCTATGCACAGTGCGTGATCTGCGTATAGGCTCCTAATCTCATTGAACATCTGCTAAGGATGCAAAAAAAAACAAACATGGTAATGTTTACCTCGTTGCTATGCCCTGCAGGATTATAAACCCCACAGTCTCCATTTTGCTGCGGTGGTTGTTTTTCTTGCTGCCCTCAGCCTCCTCTTGAATAAAATCTATTTCCTTATCTGACCTTATCTACATGCTGAGAAGTGACTACAGGACACCCCCATTCTCTTTCAGCGTTGATTCAATCAGAGTGATGCGTTCAACGCAGCGTGGTTTTCATAGTTCCCTACGCTACTGTTCCAAAGTGGAAAGACGTGTAATGAGCAGAGGTGTGCAGTACCGGGCTTCGATGTTATGTAGCTGAAAAGATGCATCAGTTTTATTACTTCAGGGTTAAGGGTGAGCTAGAGCTTATCCTGGGTGACTTTCGGTGACTTATGGGGTACACCTATAAACCGAGACACCTAAGCGGTTGGTATCCGACAATTTATTCCCGTTCCTATTCTCATTAGTTTTTATCTGGTCTCATCCGTCTTGCCACTCAGTACCCTTTTTCCCTGGTGTCCTCCCCAGCATTCTCACATTGCTATCAGTCAATATATAATTAATCTCTGGGCTTTACTCACTTCTCCTTGGTTCCTCGTCAGTCATTGTTTTGGTAGCCCCTTTGTGTGTAACTCTCCAGTGCTCCATGTTGAGGCAGTGACTTTGCCTCCAGCATTTTTCTTTGATATTTTCAATAAAGGCATTTTTGCCACATGTATTTCTGGCTGTTGGTTTACTGTATTCCTGTCCACCTGCCTCCACCATTCTTTGTTTCTCATATCCATAACCAACATGAGACACAACTTTTTGCCTGCTGTTTGGATTTCAGATGATAGCGTTAGTCCACTAATGGCATACTTGCCAACCTTGAGACGTCCGATTTTGGGAGGTGGGGGGCGTGGTGGAGGGGCGTGGCTAAGAGGGGAGGAGTATATTTACAGCTAGAATTCACCAAGTCAAGTATTTCATATATATATATATATATATATATATATATATATATATATATATATATATATATATACATATATATATAAGAAATACTTGACTTTCAGTGAATTCTAGCTATAAATATATATTTATTTTATTGTATATATATATATATATATATATATATAAAAGAAATACTTGAATTTCAGTGTTCATACTTGTTGAGTTAAGGGTTGAATTGTCCATCCTTGTTCTATTCTCTGTCACTATTTTTCTAACCATGCTGAAAACCCTCTCTGATGATGCATTGCTGTGTGGCACGCACAAAAGTGCTTTCATCAAATGCACTAGATGGCAGTATTGTCCTGTTTAAGAGTGTTACAAAATTGCTGTTTACGGCAGACGAACTGCTTTACGGTAGACCAAAACGTGACTGCTGTTGTTGTGTGTTGTTACCGCGCTGGGAGGACGTTAATGAAACTGCTTAACAATAAACCCACATAAGGAACCAAGAACTCGCCCTCAATCATTCTAGTTATAACGTCATTGGGCAGGCACACCGTTTATATTGTGGGAAAGCGATCAGGTCCGCATGGAGCTGGAGGGGGCGTGGCCTCCAGCTCGGCCTGAATTTCGGGAGATTTTCGGGAGATCATTTGTCCCGGGAGGTTTTCGGGAGAGGCGCTGAATTTCGGGAGTCTCCCGGAAAATCCGGGAGGGTTGGCAAGTATGACTAATTGTCATGATCCGTTTCCCGGATCATGTTTTGTTTAGTTTTGACTTCATCAGTTCTGTTTTCAGCACCCTTGAGTTTGTGTGTTTTAGTTACCGTGGGTACTGACAAGTTTCACCTGCCTCTGATTAGCGTCCGGGATGCTCAATACCGAGCTACTTATTCCCGTTTCTCGCCACACTACGGCTGGGTTCCTTATTTGCAAGTTACGTTGGATGAATTCCTGCTTGTATGTTTCTTGATTCATGATTCCTGTGCTAAGTTTATCCCGCTAACATCCGGTGCTTTATGCACGCTTGTTTTGTTTGTTTTCTTGTGTTTGTTTTCTTGTGTTTGTTTGTCATTGTTTTCTCGTCCACTCTCAAATTACAAGTCCAACATGTTCGTTTAGTTCTTCAAAGTCTTCTCAAAAACTGTCTTTTTGTAAAGGCGGAGAAAATCTGTGTTCCATTCAGAATATGTTACTTTTTTGGGATTTAGTGTGGAGATGGGTCAATTCCGAGCGGATATGGCTAAAACCAGGCAGTGGTCGATTGGGCCACTCCCACCTCTAGAAAGCACCTCCAAAGGTTTTTAGGTTATGCAAACTTTTATCGCCGTTTTATCCGCAATTTTAGTCGGGTGTGTATGTATACAGTTCAGGCCAAAAGTCTGGATAGACAATTGTAAATAATGTAAATAATTATTGTAAATAATGTAAATAATTCAATGTATACACCCTGATGATTATCTTGTGTGATGACTGTATTATGATGATAGTATATATATGATAGTATATATCTGTATCATGAATCAATTTAAGTGGACCCCGACTTAAACAAGTTGGAAAACTTATTCGGGTGTTACCATTTAGTGGTCAATTGTACGGAATATGTACTTCACTGTGCAACCTACTAATAAAAGTCTCAGTCAATCAATCAATCAATCAAAAAAACATTCTCATTTCAATGCATTTTCTTTATTTTCAAGACTATTTACATTGTAGATTGTCACTGAAGGTATCAAAACTATGACACCTGTGAAGTGAAAACCATTTCAGGTGACTACCTATTGAAGCTCATCGAGAGAATGCCAAGAGTGTGCAAAGCAGTAATCAGAGCAAAGGGTGGCTATTTTGAAGAAAATAGAATATAAAACATATTGTCAGTTATTTCACCTTTTTGGTAAGTATATAACTCCACATGTGTTCATTCACAGTTTTGATGCCTTCAGTGACAATCTACAATGTAAATAGTCATGAAAATAAAGAAAACACATTGAATGAGAAGATGGGTCCAAACTTGTGGCCTGTACTGTATATATATATATATATATATATATATATATATATATACATATATATATATATATATATATATATACAGTTTTTTATGTTAATTTAATAACAAAAAAATAAAAAATAAAAAATAAAAACGATACCGATAATAAAAAAACTATACCGATAATATCAGCCTGCCGGTTTCATCTCTAATAATAATGCTAATAATTACTCAGTAATGAATAATTACTAAGTTTAACTTTAATACGTTATAATTCAGAAGAGTTGTCCGACTGTTTTTGTGGCCGTGAACACATCACTGGCTAAGCCAAGTGTGTGGGTTTTTTGACGCAAATGAATATTACATATAGTTTTTGTTTTATTATGAAACTATAATAAATTCTAAATCTAAATGCTGGTTCTAAATGTTAAATCTAAATCTAAACGTGAGCGCTAAATCTCTCGCCAAGAGTAAATATGAATATTTATAAGATGTCAATATTCCGCGCCCACATCTCTGCCTCTTAATGCAGACACTCCTACACCTTTCTTACTGCGGAAGAAGGAAACCTGACTGATGCTTAATGACAACTAATGCTAATGACGTTGCATATTTTTTTAAATGTTAGCTCTAAACGTGTAAGTAAATGAGTGAGCGTGGTGTGATGAGACAATTAGACACTCAAGACGCTGAATGGAATTGATTCTTACACCGAGGCATGCAGTCTGTTGGAGTACACATATTACTATTTGTATTTGTCTTTCATCACTTCGCTCCGATTTCACTTCCATGATTGACGTGAAGACGTAAACGCCATGGAGCGTCAAGTGGCTGCATTAATTCTTCCAGTCAAAGGGAGTGGAAATGGACAGCAACGACATAAAAGTCTGCCATCCACTCCAAAGAAAAAAGATGGATCCACACCAACGACAATGATAAGGTTTACTGACAGAAAACACAAAACTGCACTATTAAGATTGTGGAGAAAGGTAAAAGGGACTAATGTGTGATTAAATGAACATTTAACCAAAACAAATGCTGACAGCACGTGACTTAAAAAAGCAAGGCAAAATTCAACAAACATGGACAAAAAACTGCAAGATATTCATCTTATTAAACAGAACACCAGAGGCAAAAACAATAAATGGTAAATGGGTTGTACTTGTATAGCGCTTTTCTACCTTTTTAAGGAACTCAAAGCGCGTTTACACTATTTCCACATTCACCCATTCACACACACCTTCACACACTGATGGCGGGAGCTGCCATGCAAGGCGCTAACCAGCAGCCATCAGGAGCAAGGGTGAAGTGTCTTGCTCAAGAACACAATAGACGTGACTAGAATGGTAGAAGGTGGGGATTGAACCAGCAACCCTCAGATTGCTGGCACAGCCACTCTCCCAACTTCGCCACGCCGTCCCCATTAACACTTATCAGGACAATTGGAGAGCTAAATATATATATACCAAGTATATACCAAGTATATATCGTAAGTGTCGTTATCCATCATGTCGGCTGTTCTGTTTTGGATTTCCCAGCGTCACTCTCATCAGCGTCACGGGTTGATTTCGATGTGAGTGGTTGAAGTAGCACGTCATTCAAGATAACGGACAAGTGGTTAATCCAATCACATACAATGATTTTTTTTTACAAGGCCCCGCCTTCTGAAATACATCTCCTATTGAGAAGTCCCAGATCCTTGTGTGGAGCTCAGCGAACTACAAAGATCTGGCGTGAGTTAGGTTATAAGATGTGGGCGTGGCATGGAGAAAAACTTTAATTTGATCGTTCACCACAAAACTTCAAAGGTCTGAAGTGAAGAGAAAAAACTGTGGCATCCGTAGAGAACCGAGACTAATGTGGCAAAGCGTATTTTCACACTCGCTATCAGGCAGTCAGCTTCAAAGCAGACTTCTAAGGTGAATAAATAAACATTAACTTGTGACACAAAACATTGATTGACTTAATTTGTGTCTGGCTTAGATCCGATGAGTTTAGATGAATCAGCGAAGGGTGAGACCACAAAACAAAGTGTGGGATTAGGAAAACACTTCTAAAGGGATAACGTCAACAACTGCTTTTTCATGGAGACAACACACACACACACATATATTTTCCTAAGTCACGACTTAGCTCAGCCACATTCTTTCCGACTCAAGTGCTTTGCAAGTTCAAGTGTGGATCCCGCCCCCCAGCACACCTGCGGGGGTGTGGGTATGCTGTCCACTGAGAGATGCATGACATGATTAATGGCCCACATGTGGATGATGAATAACAAATGAAGACGTGTGAAGCAAACAAATATAGATAACACCTTTGTTCACTGCGTTTGTTTTGGAAATATTGCATCAGTCTATTTAGTCAATGAGACTTTTTCAGTAAACAACCTATCGAGGGACATATGAGCAACTCACTGCAACCCGGAACAATGTTCCGTTATCTGTTCTGTAACCATCAAGAGAGGGACTATAAACATCGACTATCATTAGTCCACAGTTGACACTGATGAAGTGCATATTCCTGCACATGGTGATAATTACCTCAAATGTCATGATATTAGATGTTCAACCACACATTGCTGAAAAACCGGCACCAACATCATCAACACCACTGAGAAGGTCAACGGAGTCTCCAGAGGATTTAGTGGGAAATTGAGCAAACATTTGTAGCATGTCTATCTACTGTAGGGATGTACAGTGCATCAGGAAAGTATTCACAGCGCTTTTTGTTAGGTTACAGCCTTATTCCAAAATGAAATAAATGCACTTTTGTCCTCCAAATTCTACAGACAATACCCCAAAATGGCAATTGAAAAGTTTGTATTTTTATTTTGCAAATGTATTAAAAATAAAAGATTAGAAAAATCACATGTACAAACGTATTCACAGCCTTTGCTCAATACGTTGTTGATGCAGCTTTTGAAAACAATGCCACAATCTAAAAGTTAGTTTTTCTTCTTAAAGGGGAACATTATCACCAGACCTATGTAAGCGTCAATATATAACTTGATGTTGCAGAAAAAATGACTTTTTTTTTTAAAACCGATTTACGAACTCTAAATGGGTGTATTTTGGCGAATTAAACGCCTTTCCATTATTCACTCTTGAAGCAAAAACCATTAAAAATCAGTTCCCAGTGGCTTATTTTATTTTTCGAAGTTTTTTCAAAATTTTACCCATCACGCAATATTCCGAAAAAAAGCTTCAAAGTGCCTGATTTTAACCATCGTTATATACACCCGTCCATTTTCCTGTGACGTCACACAGTGATGCCAATACAAACAAACATGCCGGATAGAACAGCAAATTATAGCGACATTAGCTCGGATTCAGACTCGGATTTCAGCGGCTTAAGCGATTCAACAGATTACGCATGATTTGAAACGGATGGTTGTAGTGTGGAGGCAGGTAGCGAAAACAAAATTGAAGAAGAAACTGAAGCTATTGAGCCGTATCGGTTTGAACCGTATGCAAGCGAAACCGACGAAAACGACACGACTGCCAGCGACACGGGAGAAAGCGAGGACGAATTCGGCGATCGCCTTCTAACCAACGATTGGTATGTGTTTGTTTGGCATTAAAGGAAACTAACAACTATGAACTAGGTTTACAGCATATGAAATACATTTGGCAACAACATGCACTTTGAGAGTGCAGACAGCCCATTTCAGGCGCGCTAAGAACATATATTTTTCCACGATTTCAGCACTCAGGTTAACCATACCTAAATAGACATAAAATACTGCATTACACAAGACTACCTGAATGTACTCGAATGATTGAAAAAAATAAATGTTTTTAAGCTAAATTATTGGTAAACACAGTTTATGTATAATAATTTACGTAAAACCGCGAGTAATGAATAAAGTTTTCATCAATTAATATATTCTGTAGACATACCCTCATCCGCTCTCTTTTCCTGAAAGCTGTTCCGTCCAGTTTTGGAGTTGATGTCAGCATCTGCTTTGAGTGTCGCAGGATATCCACACATTCTTGCCATCTCTGTTGTAGCATAGCTTTCGTCGGTAAAGTGTGCGGAACAAACGACTGACCATTTCGTCGGCTTTCCCACAGTCTCGTATTTTGAACAAATTTCGTCCAATTTCTTGCCACTTTCGCATCTTTGGGCCACTGGTGCAACTTGAATCCGTCCCTGTTCGTGTTGTTACACCCTCCGACAACACACCGACGAAAGTGAGAAAATGGCGGATTGCTTCCTGATGTGACGTCAGAGCGAATAATAGAAAGATGTTTAATTCGCCAAAATTCACCCATTTAGAGTTCGGAAATCGGTTAAAAAAATATATGGTCATTTTTCTGCAACATCAAGGTATATATTGACGCTTACATAAGTCTGGTGATAATGTTCCCCTTTAAGCTTGTAAGTTGAGTTTTTACTCTATGTACAGCAATGTCCTAATTGCCCATACCTTTTAGGATTTTCAAGGATGTGTCAAATATGTACTAATTACTACGTACATTTAAAATCCTACGAACTCAGCGGGCTTATTGGTGCAACAGGACTCTGTGATTTGAGCGGGTGTTGTATTGGGTGTGTGTTGTTGAGAGGTGGTGATAAATGTCATATATGACAAAGAGAAAGAGACACGGGGGGACAAAATGTGCCCCTCTAGCCTTTGTAATTATCTGCCAATTTTCTCTCCGTCAGTTGCCTTTATCATCCCGTTCAGATCTCACCTAGGGGTCGGAGACGCTGACTCCGTGGCACCTCTATCTCTCACCGAGTGCCGCATGAAATGTAGAAGTCCTCCCGCTGACCTCTGCCTGCCAGCGCCCTGCTCGCCTTATTTGTTTCCCCGTAACAGGAGACAGTCGGAGATAAGGATAATTATCAATCAGCCAGCTCGGCGGCTATTTATGCCGCCGCTGAGGAGGGAAAGCGGCGGATGGGTGTTGTTTTCTGATACGCATCCAAGATGGCCTGATAGATGGGTCCTGTTTTTGTCTGCAGATATTATCTTCGTATAGAAAGTGATCTGGAGGACCATTTTGTCAGAGACTGAAGGAAAATCTTTCTAAATGCATCTGTTTTGTTTAGGGAGTCATTTCAGACAAATTTGAAGGGTTTATTTTTGACATTACCAAGAAAATGTGACATTAAGCAGTCGTGCCCTTGGGTTGAAAGGATGTCAGCGCCTTACAACGTGAGGCGGAAAAGCTTTCACCCCACTGACCTATGACAACGACAAAAAAAATCCTCCATCAAATGTGACATTTGGAAAATAAAAATAAACACAGGCTTGAATTAAGTGCATTATTTCCAAAATGTTTAACCCGGCAGTCATGCAAGTTACTATAAGATAGTCCATAAGGAGGTACAATAATCCCATTGTAAGCCTTGCTTGTCCTGCCTTCCCTCATATTGAAATGTCACAGCTTCATTGCTCACACAGCCTAGTATGTGTCTGCCAAAGGGGACAGCTCATAATTAGAGAATATGTTCAAGCTCAGGAAAACATGACTTTGCTAAGATGCCTCTCGAGGTTTTGTCTCTTTCTTTTCCAAGACATATCCCAGGAACATTGTCCCTCTTTAAAACAGTGGTTGGTTTCAGGGGTTACACTAAAAAATGGGCATAATTAGAGATGTCCGATAACATCGGCCTTATTATCGGCCGATAAATGCGTAAAAATGTAATATCGGAAATTATCGGTATCGTTTTTTTAATTATCGGTATCGTTTATTATTATTATTTATTTTTTTATTTTTTATTAAATCAACATAAAAAACACAAGATACACTTACAATTAGTGCACCAACCCAAAAAACCTTCCTCCTCCATTTACACTCATTCACACAAAAGGGTTGTTTCTTTCTGTTATTATAATTCTGGTTCCTACATTCTATATCAATACAGTCTGCAAGGGATACAGTCCGTAAGCACACATGGTTGTGCGTGCTGCTGGTCCACTAATAGTACTAACCTTTAACAGTTAATTTTACTCATTTTCATTAATTACTAGTTTCAATGTAACTGTTTTTATATTGTTTTACTTTCTTTTTTATTCTAGAAAATGTTTTTAATTTATTTATCTTATTTTATTTTATTATTATTTTTTAAAAGTACCTTATCTTCACCATACCTGGTTGTCCAAATTAGGCATAATAATGTGTTAATTCCACAACTCGGTTGATGTCGGTATCGGTTGATGTCGGTATCGGTAATTAAAGAGTTGGACAATATGGGAATATTGGATATCCGCAAAAAGCCATTATCGGACATCCCTAGGCATAATCATGTCTTTATGGATTTCAAGAGTGAGGCAAAAGTTAGTTTTCTTTGTGTCACTTATTGCCTAGATCCACTTTACGGCATGGTAGTGATGTCCCGATACCAATATTTTGGTACCGGGACTGGTACCAAAATTATTTCAATACTTTTCGGTACTTTTCTAAATAAAGGGAACCACAACAATTTTTATTATAGGCTTTATTTTAACAAAACATTTGAGGGTACATTTCTTATTGCAAGTTTGTCCTTAAATAAAATAGTGAACATACAAGACAACTCATTGAAATTTGAATTCTGAAATAGTTATGAAACTATAAATATACATATGTATCATATAAAGTTGAAACTCGGGATGTCCGATAATGGCTTTTTGTTGATATCCGATATTCCGATAATGTCTAACTCTTTAATTACCGATACCGATATCAACCGATACCGATATCTACCGACACTGATATATACAGTCCTGGAATTAACACATTATTATGCCTAATTTGGACAACCAGGTATGGTGAAGATAAGGTCCTTTTTTTTTAAATATTAATAAAATCAAATGAGATAAATACATTAAAAACATTTTCTTGAATAAAAAAGAAAGTAAAACAATATAAAAACAGTTACATAGAAACTAGTAATTAATGAAAATGAGTAAAATTAACTGTTAAAGGTTAGTACTATTAGTGGACCAGCAGCACGACTTACGGACTGTATCCCTTGCAGACTGTATTGATATATATTGATATATAATGTAGGAACCAGAATATTAATAACAGAAAGAAACAACCCTTTTGTGCGAATGAGTGTAAATGGGGGAGGGAGGTTTTTTGGGTTGGTGCACTAATTGTAAGTGTATCTTGTGTTTTTTATGTTGGTTTAATAAAAATAAATAAATAAAAAATAAAATAAAATAAAATAATTTAAAAAAACGATACCGATAATAAAACACTGACACCGATAATTTCCGATAATACATTTTAAATTGCCAGGCTGATAATATCGGACATCTCTAGTTGGAACGATATCAATATTTTGGTACTGGTACTAAAATTATTTCGATACTGTTCGGTACTTTTCTAAATAAAGGGTACCACAAAAAAAATTGCATTATTGGCTTTATTTTAACAAACAATCTTAGGGTACATTAAACATATGTTTCTTATTGCAGTTAAATCCTTAAATAAAATAGTGAAAATACAAGACAACTTGTCTTTTATTAGTAAGTAAACAAACAAAGGCTCCTAATTTAGTCTGCTGACATATGCAGTAACATATTGTGTCATTTATCATTTTTATTATTTTGTCAAAATTATTAAGGACAAGGAAATTATTTATTAATCTACTAGTTCATTTATTGTTAATATCTGCTTACTTTCTCTTTTAACATGCTCTATCAACACTTCTGTTAAAATGTAATAATCACTTATTCTTCTGTTGTTTGGGTAATACCACAAATTTGGGTATCAATTCGATACCAAGTCGTTACAAGACCGGTACTTTTCAGAAGTGATATAGTACCGAGTATGACTCATTATTATTGCGGTACTATACTAATACCGGTATACCGTACAAACCTAATGCATGGTCAACTGAAGTGAAGCCACCAATTGTTGCGGGCGAATATAATCAATATAGTTCTTTGGAAGAAATAAAAAAATATTTCATGAATACAGAATACTGTTGAATTTGATAACAAATCATTGGCTGATGCCAATCACATGTATAAACAGTATTGTTTTCCATTTTGTACAGCAGTACCTCAACTCACGATCTTAACTCAAATCAACGTCTCCCATTGAAATAATTGAAATTGGTGCTCGCCCCCCAAAACAGAAACATTTTGTTTTTGTTATGCCTTTAAAACATATTATTAAAATACATATTTAAAAAATATATATAAAACAATACTATATAATGTCCTACAAATAACTACAGTAGTGTTTAAGTACTGTAATAATAATGTACAGTATTTACTTTGGACAGTGGACTTCTTGTTCCTCCATTAAACACACCATCAGCAAGTTCTCCATATTTTCATGGATAAATGTCCACTGTTTAGATAATATATTAAAATCGTAACTCGTTCTGCGTTAGTATGATGCAGACTAGCAGTGGTACGCTCGAATCGTTTCGCCAAGTTCGCTACACACTGTTTCACTTAGACTTTGACAAACTTTATTGAGGGAAATTTACACTCAGGTTTTTGATGTTTTTGTTTCTTTAATTCTATGAATATCATCCACTTCTTCTCATGCACCGTCCTTCACGTTCACTCTTTTCCTTGGTTCCATGGTTGGAAAAAAAAGTTATATCGATCTTTAGCTACAAGCTAATACCTGCAAGTACAAACCCCGTTTCCATATGAGTTTGGAAATTGTGCTAGATGTAAATATAAACGGAATAGAATGATTTGCAAATCATTTTCAACCCATATTCAGTTGAATATGCTACAAAGACAGGATATTTGATGTTCAAACTCATAAACTTTATATTGTTTTTGCAAATAATAATTAACTTTAAGTTTCATGGGTGCAACACGTGCCAAAGTACTTGGGAAAGGGCATGTTCACCACTGTGTTACATCACCTTTCCTTTTAACAACACTCAGTAAACGTTTGGGAACTGAGGAGACACATTTTTTAAGCTTCTCAGGTGGAATTATTTCCCATTCTTGCTTGATGTACAGCTTGAGTTGTTCAACAGTCCGGGGGTCTCCGTTGTGGTATTTTAGGCTTCATAATGCACCACACATTTTCAATGGGAGACAGGTCTGGACTACAGGCAGGCCAATCTAGTACCCACACTTTTTTACTATGAAGCCACATTGATGTAACACGTGGCTTGGCATTGTCTTGCTGAAATAAGCAGGGGCATCCATGGTAACGTTGCTTGGATGGCAACATATGTTGCTCCAAAAGCTGTATGTACCTTTCAGCATTAATGGCGCCTTCACAGATGTGTAAGTTAACCATGCCTTGGGCACTAATACACAGAGGTGTGGACTCGAGTCACATGACTTGGACTCGAGTCAGACTCGAGTCATGAATTTGATGACTTTAGACTCGACTTGACAAAATGTAAAAAGACTTGCAACTCGACTTAGACTTTAACATCAATGACTTGTGACTTCACTTGGACTTGAGCCTTTTGAATTGACATGACTTGACATGACTTGCTACTTTCCCCAAAACCCAAAGATGAAAAAGTTATTCGGGAGCACTCCGTATTTTTCATTGTGTACTTGTCTATCAGCGTTGCGTGTGTCAGCTGGTGTGCTGTCAGTACAACAGCCAATCAAATTAGATCTACTTTGTTTTCATCACACAGCATTCATCCAATCAAATTGCAGGACAACCAACGAAGAAGACATGTCCAAACCACACGCCAGTGAACAAAAGATTATACCTAAAATAACTTCGTTTGGGTATAAAAATTACGAGGTGGTCAACACAAAACGGTTTGCAGTATGCAACACATGCGGTTCGAAAATTACTGATGGAGAGGCAACAACTTCCAACTTCGTCCGGCATTTGAAGTTGCACAAAGAACGGTAAGTTTTGAATGTAAGATAACGTTTATTGGCTAAGTAACGTGACTTTTATTTGCTGTGTAGTTAAATCAGTGAGGCTGTAAACTCACTGCTAACGTTATAACGTTATTGCAAACACGGGAATCTGTTGCAGTTCACTACCTTTTTCATACTTTTTGTTCAGTGATTTTTTAAGCAGGGTTACGTTAGTCAATATATCACACGTAACGTTAGACGGCGGTCAGCAGCACCGCGTATTTTAGCCACCTAAAAAAAGACAAAAATAGTAAAATAAAGGTCAGTTAAAATGTATACTATATTATGAATATATGTACCGTTTTAGCTAGCTTTCTGACATACTGTTGGTTGTTTACCTCAGTGGTCCCCAACCACCGGGCCGATTGGTATCGGGCCGCACAAGAAATATATATATATTTTTTTTCTTTTTTTAATTAAATCAACATAAAAAACACAAGATACACTTACAAGTAGTGCACCAACCCAAAAAAACTCTCTCCCCCTTTTGTTCTGGGCATTGAACATGAAGACTCTTCCTTCACTGTTCCGAGTGGCCATGAGAGTCTTGGCAGTGCCTGCTTCCAGTGCTCCAGTGGAGCGAGTTTTCAGCCATGGTGGCATCATACTACGCCCCCATCGTGCACAAATGACTGACAGACTCTTGGCTAATTTGGTCTTTTGCAAATGCAATGCAGCATAGGGCCCTGACATATAAAAAGTACAACTTTTTTGTTATGTTCACGTATATGTCATGTTTTTTCAATGTTAACACTTTTGTACAAATAAGTACATTTGCACTTTATTTTTCAATGCGTTTGTTCTGTAAAGGAATGAGTTAATGTTTAAAATGACTGGTTAATAGTGCTATTATAAAGTGCAATGTCAGCACAATTTTCTTTCCTGCAATTTAAAATGCACTTGTTTTAATAAATAAATACAGCGTTTGAAAAGAATACACAATCTGTGTTAATATATTAGTCTGTGGTTAAAAGGACTTGAAAGGACTCGAAACTCAAAATGCAGGACTTAGGACTTGACTTGAGACTTTCCAGTCTTGACTTTGGACTTGACTCGGGGCTTGCCTGTCTTGACTCGGGACTTGACTCGGACTTGAGGGCAAAGACTTGAGACTTACTTGTGACTTGCAAAACAATGACTTGGTCCCACCTCTGCTAATACACCCCCATACCATCACAGATGCTGGCTTTTCAACTTTGCGCCTATAACAATCCGGATGGTTCTTTTCCTCACAGGATGTCCACAGTTTCCAAAAACAATTTGAAATGTGTACTTGTCAGACCACAGAACACTTTTCCACTTTGTATCAGTCCATCTTAGATGAGCTCAGGCCCAGCGAAGCCGACGGCGTTTCTGAGTATGTACAATATTTATTTTATATAATAAATATATATTATAATAATAATAACAACAAACAATCCAACTAAACTAAGGAAATGGAATGTGAACTAGAATACAAGAGTGTGTAGTGTAAGACTATGTGTGTAATTTAACTGAAGTGAGTGTTACCAACGTGTTGAACGAGATACGAGGAAGTCCAGGGGGCAGGCAGATGATCCGGGGCGAGAGCGAGGCGTCAGAATCCAGGGGCGAGAGAATGGTCGAGGAACGAAGGAGGCAGTCAGAGTCCAGAGGGAGATCCAGGGGAAAGTGAGACGCACAGCTCACTTTCCAGGCGACGGAGGGTACTGCGGGGACACGGGAGAAGACAGGAGACAAATCAAGGCACGGAGAGGAAACACGAATCGAGCATAAAGCTTGTTGCTTACGGTACACCATGAGAAAACTAAGTTCCCGCCACGATCCTTGGGTCCACTAGTCCTTTATTGATCTCGCCCTCATCAGTCCCAGGTGTGCAGGCTTGTCGCTGCGTGGGCGTGCTGCGTGGGCGTGCTGTGCTCAACGCGAGCAGGGGCGTGTCCGAGCGTGCTGTCAACGGCTCCTCCAAGTGCTCCCGCAGAGGAGAAGTAGACTGCGCGTGCGCCGTAACAGTAGCAACCAACTGTAGTTACTGACAGTGGGTTTCTGAAGTGTTCCTGAGCCCATGTGGTGATATCCTTTACACACTGATGTCACTTGTTGATGCAGTACAGCCTGAGGGATCGAAGGTCACAGGCTTAGCTGTTTACGTGCAGTGATTTCTCCAGATTCTTTGAACCCTTTGATGATATTACGGACCGTAGATGGTGAAATCCCTAAATTTCTTGCAATAGCTGGTTGAGAAAGGTTTTTCTTAAACTGTTCAACAATTTGCTCACGCATTTGTTGACAAAGTGGTGACCCTCGCCCCATCCTTGTTTGTGAATGACTGAGCATTTTATGGAATCTACTTCTATACCCAATCATGGCACCCACCTGTTCCCAATTTGCCTGTTCACCTGTGGGATGTTACAAATAAGTGTTTGATGAGCATTCCTCAACTTTATCAGTATTTATTTCCACTTTTCCCAACTTCCTTGTCACGTGTTGCTGGCATCAAATTCTAAAGTTAATGATTATTTGCACAAAAAAAAAATGCTTATCAGTTTGAACATCAAATATGTTGTTTTTGTAGCATATTCAACTGAATATGGGTTGAAAAGGATTTGCAAATCATTGTATTCCGTTTATATTTTCATCTAACACAATTTCCCAACTCATATAGAAACGGGGTTTGTAAGACCAGGGGCCTCATGTATTAAGAGTGCGTACACACAATAACCTGGGGTACGCCCTTTTCCACGGCAACGTTGAGATGTATGAAGAGTGAACTGAATATAAAAAAGTGTACGGCGCCTCAGAGCAACTTCATGGCTGTCGTACGCACATTTCTACATTCTGTGGATATTCTGGTGACATCAACAATATGATTTTCCAGAGTAGCTGAACAGGGCAAAAACAATAGCGGTGATGCTGGGTAACTTTCTAAGGCCATGTCTACAGCAAGTCGTTTAACCCCTTAAACAAATAAGCATAAACGGTGGCATTGTTGTGTGTGGACACGGATAAGGTTAGGTGAGATTTACCCCCTGGATAACCTTATCCAGCTTAGTGTAAACGGGGTCGAAATAAAGAAATGTCAAACAGTTACTCCTCAGACTGATTGATGAGCACATCAGAGACATATGAACAATTAACATGTCCCTATGTGTGCAATTACAGAACTAAATATGAAATCACAATCAAAGTAGGGCAAAAAACACATTAAATTATGGGCATGTTAGCCAGGTATATTAACTTTTCTTAAAGGGCAGCTGAACAGGCCGGTGTGTAAAAGTGCAATTTGCCGGTTTTCCCTGGTGTAATCAAAGCTATCGACTGCACACATGTTGCTGTAGAAGCCATCACGTGATGAATATATACAATAGATGTCAACAGGAAACATTTTCATTCGACCAATGTACAGATCAGATGTGATGCGCAAATGCAATGAACCGACTTTGTAGCGATGTGCATACTTGCCAACCTTGAGACCTCCGATTTTGGGAGGTGTGGGGGTTGAGGTGGGGGCGTGGTTAACAGGGGAGGAGTATATTTACAGCTAGAATTCACCAAGTCAAGTATTTCATATATATATATATATATATATAAGAAATACTTGACTTTCAATGAATTCTAGCTATATATATATATTTATTTTATTATATATATATATATATATATATATATATATATATATATATATATATATATATATATATATATATAAAAATAAGAGAAATACTTGAATTTCAGTGTTCATTTATTTACACATATACACACACATAACACTCATCTACTCATTGTTGAGTTAAGGGTTGAATTGTCCATCCTTGTTCTATTCTCTTTCACTATTTTTCTAACCATGCTGAACACCCTATAGTACCACGATACTAATGAATCATAATCGGTACTATATCGCGGGGCAGGGGGGTGGAGGACCAGTATTTTTTTAGAGGCGGTATAGTACTGAATGTGATTCATTAGTATCGCGGTACTATACTAGTACCGGTATACCGTACAACCCTACATTGTACTGTGATAAGAAAGGTTTATGAAACATGAGATACATCACTGTTAATAGCTTAAAGAAACAGCGTTGTTGAGGGTTATATTTGTGAAATATGTGTATTATATTATTATTATGTTCAAACTTGTAATATCATGTGCTTTTTTCCGTGTGGCTGAAATAAAGTAGGACCATTTTTCCATTGCCATTGTCCATCTTACAGGCGGGCAGGTGTCAAGTCAAAAGTTTGTAAAAGTCATGTGGGGAACTTGCCGCTGCCTTTTCAGGGTAAAAATGTCAGCGCTGACACTTACACAAGCAGCCAGCAGCACTTTTGGATTACACAGCTCGACGTATTCCAAGCACTGAGGCGTTATTACACCCACAGGTAGGCACGTACGCCCTCTGCTTGTCAAGCTGACAACACACTTCTTCACATGGCAGGAATGAAGCTGTTCATTCAGTGTGTGCAATAGTTTGGGGGCTTAGGTTACTTCTCTTGGTTGACCTATCACTTATTGTATAGGAAAACATAAATATATAGCTTCCTGAGACCCAGCGTCCTCTGCAGTAGACATGGACACGTAATTTGTTACTGATTCTGGAAATAAATATATAATTGTTTTGCAAAATACAAGGATTGACTTAAAAAGTCTCCCAAAGATATCTAACAGGCACTGTACCTTGTAAGTGTTTAGCGGAATCACTCTGAAATTCCGTACACGTTTTTAGGAGACTGACTAGTTTGTACAATTTGAGCGAGATTAGTTAAAAAACAAGGTTGTAATTAAGCACAAAAAGCATCTTTGCAAGGTGAAAAATGTAACAACCAGCCCTTCAAACAAATCCCCACTGGTTGAGTCAAGCCGAACAGTGTTAGCCAATGAGCTAAAAGCCACAGGCTGTGAATGCAGTGTCCAGCACAGCTCTTAAGGCCGTGAGAAAGAGACTTACACAGCGGACTGTCGCGAAGCCACACTGGCTGGCATTTATTACACATACTGTACGTCATGATGAAACATTATACATTGGGGTTAACTCTGTTACATGTATGAATGCATGTCTTCCAAAGCATTTGCACAACCAATGAGGGCTTCCACAAATGTAATTTACGGTACATATCGTAATCAACCTGTAATCCCATTGTTAAATGTGCAAGGACATTGCTTGGAATCCGATTCAGTGCAGTTTAAATACAAAACCCCCAACCAGTGAAGTTGGCACGTTGTGTAAATGGTAAGTAAAAACAGAATTTAATGATTTGCAAATAATTTTCAACCTATATTCAATTGAATAGACTGCAAATACAAACGCTCTTATTTTTTGCAAATATTAGCTCATTTGATGCCTGCAACATGTTTCAAAAAAGCTGGCACAAATGGCAAAAAAGACTGAGAAAGTTGAGGAATGCTCATCAAACACTTATTTGGAAAATCCCACATGTGAACCGGCTAATTGGGAACAGGTGAGTGCCATGATTGGGTGTAAAAGCAGCTTCCATGAAATGCTCAGTCATTCACAAACAATGATGGGGCGAGAGTCACCACTTTGTGAACCAATGCGTGAGCAAATTGCTTAGGAAGAACATTTCTCAACCAGGAATTTAGGGATTTCACCATCTACGCTCCGTAATATCATCAAAAGGTTCAGAGAATCTGGAGAAATCACTGCACATAAGCAGCAAGGCCGTGACCTTCAATCCTTCAGGCGGTACTGCATCAAAAAGTGACATCAGTGTGTGAAGGATATCACCACATGGGCTCAGGAACACTTCAGAAAACCACTGTCAGTAACTACAGTTGGTCGCTACATCTGTAAGTGCAAGTTAAAACTCTATCAACTCTACCAACATATGCAATTTAACATTTATCAACAACACCCAGAAAGGCCGCCGTAAGATGGACTGATGCAAAGTGGAAAAGTGTTCTGTGGTCTGACGAATCCACACTTCAAATTGTTTTTGGAAACTATGGACGTCATGTCCTCCGGACCAAAGAGGAAAAAAACAATCCGAACTGTTCTAAGCGCAAAGTTTAAAAGCCAGCATCTGTGATGGTATGGGGGTGTATTACTGCCCAAGACATGGGTAACTTACACATCTGTGAAGGCACCATTAATGTTGTAAGGTACATACAGGTTTTGGAGCAACATATGTTGCCATCCAAGCGACGTCTTTTTCATGGACGCCCCTGCTTATTTCAGCAAGACAATGCCACGCCACATTCTGCACGGCTTACAACAGCGTGGCTTCGTAGTAAAAGAGCGTGTGTACTAGACTGGCCTGCCTATAGTCCAGACTTGTCTCCCATTGACAATGTGTGGCGCATTATGAAGTGTCAAATATGACAACGGAGACCCCGGACTGCTGAACAACTTAAAATGTACATCAAGCAAGAATGGGAAATAATTCCACCTGAAAAGCATCAAAAATTGGTCTCCTCAGTTCCCAAATGTTTACTGAGTGTGGTTAAAAGGAAAGGCCATGTAACACAGTGGTAAAAATGCCCCTGTGCCAACTTTTTTGCAAAGTGTTGCTTTCATTAAATTCAAAGTGAATGATTATTTGCCAAAAAAAAAAATGTTTCTCAGTTCAAACATTAAATATCTTGTATTTGCAGTCTACTAAATTGAATATAAGTTCAAAATAATTTGCAAATCATTGTATTCTGTTTTTATTTACCATTTACACAACGTGCCAACTTCACTGGTTTAGGGTTTTGTAGAAAATACATTTTGAATCATACATTTAGCTGCCATATAAAGATAAACCAATATAATGCAAATATTGCACAATGGTTTGATTAAACATTCTTAAAACAGCCAATTTTCACATGTATGACATTGCACAGGTGGGCTACATGATTATTGTTGATTTATTATTGTGACTGTGATATGTGCTATGTACTCTCTCAGTCTGTTTATTTTGGCCTTTATCATCCTGTGCCACAGTAACACCAGGAACAATGGAAAAGTACTGTATGGGTTGTAATGGGTTGTACTTGTATAGCGCTTTTCTACCTTCAAGGTACTCAAAGCGCTTTGACACTACTTCCACATTTACCCATTCACACACACATTCACACACTAACGCTAACCAGCACCCATCAGGAGCAAGGGTGAAGTGTCTTGCTCAGGACACAACGGACATGACGAGGTTGGTACTAGGTGGGGATTGAACCAGGGACCCTCGGGTCGCGCACGGCCACTCTCGCACTGCGCCACGCCGTCCCACTGTAAGTACTATGATCTTTAGGCCCGATTCATTTATGTAAGAAAATACAAATTTTAAAGGGGAACATTATCACCAGACCTATGTAAGCGTCAATATATACCTTGATGTTGCAGAAAAAAGACCATATATTTTTTTAACCGATTTCCAAACTCTAAATGGGTGAATTTTGGCGAATTAAACGCCTTTCTATTATTCGCTCTCGGAGCGATGACGTCTCACTTTCCTCAGTGTGTTGTCGGAGGGTGTAACAACACGAACAGGGGCAGATTCAAGTTGCACCAGTGGCCCAAAGATGCGAAAGTGGCAAGAAATTGGACGAAATTTGTTCGAAATACGAGGCTGTGGGGAAAGCCGACGAAATGGTCAGTCGTTTGTTCCGCACACTTTACCGACGAAAGCTATGCTACGACAGAGATGGCAACCGTCCCTTATGCCACCGAAGATGATCAAGAGAAGAATATCGACCCTAGCTTCCCTGGCCTGCTGACATCAACTCCAAAACTGGACGGATCAGCTTTCAGGAAAAGAGAGCGGATGAGGGTATGTCTACAGAATATATTAATTGATGAAAACTTTATTCATTACTCGCGGTTTTACGTAAATTATTATACATAAACTGTGTTTACCAATAATTTAGCTTAAAAACATTTTTTTTTCAATCATTCGAGTACATTCGGGTAGTCTTGTGTAATGCAGTATTGTGTGTCTATTTAGGTATGGTTAACCTGAGTGCTAAAATCGTGGAAAAATATATGTTGTTAGCGCGCTTGAAATGGGCTGTCTGCACTCTCAAAGTGCATGTTGTTGCCAAATGTATTTCATATGCTGTAAACCTAGTTCATAGTTGTTAGTTTCCTTTAACGCCAAACAAACACATACCAATCGTTGGTTAGAAGGCGATCGCCGAATTCGTCCTCGCTTTCTCCCGTGTCGCTGGCTGTCGTGTCGTTTTCGTCGTTTTCGCTTGCATACGGTTCAAACCGATATGGCTCAATAGCTTCAGTTTCTTCTTCAATTTTGTTTTCGCTACCTGCCTCCACACTACAACCATCCGTTTCAATACATGCGTAATCTGTTGAATCGCTTAAGCCGCTGAAATCCGAGTCTGAATCCGAGCTAATGTTGCTATACCTTGCTGTTCTACCCGCCATGTTTGTTTGTATTGGCATCACTATGTGACGTCACAGGAAAATGGACAGGTGTATATAACGATGGTTAAAATCAGGCACTTTGAAGCTTTTTTTAGGGATATTGCGTGATGGGTAAAATTTTGAAAAAAACTTCGAAAAATAAAATAAGCCACTGGGAACTGATTTTTAATGGTTTTAACCCTTCTGAAATTGTGATAATGTTCCCCTTTAAAAATATAATTTTGGAACTAATGTGTCTTAGGCATGGGGAAAATAATAGCAAATGTGTCCACGTTATTACCGGTATGTTTAATGTGGCTTTAAGCAAATTGTTAATGTAATGCATAGTTTTTACTTATATTTCATGCGACGGACCACATTTAAAGCCCCTTAGACATTCAGCCTGCTTTTTTTGAGACCTCGTGCAACCTCACCATACTGAACCTCAGGAATAATGAAAAGGTTACGCCAGAGAAGCAAATGAAATATGTCAGGAATTGGTGCAACTCCACTAATTTGACTCTATCAAAGACATTGTATGATGCAGAGCTTTGTATTAATGCAAGTAGAATTATTGACTCTGAGGGGACAAGTGTGCTAAAGCCAATAGTCCATATAAAGTATGCAAGGACACCGGGTCATGCATGATCAACATTTTCTTTGTATCTGAATAGAGATGTAATCTCTTAAAACAACCATTGTCTCAAACACGTTCATGATCATTTTAAATCCATTGCAATATCAGCTTAAATTTGTCACTCCACTCGACTCAAAAACCCTGTAGCACAACATTTAACAAGTGTGAAGAGCCTCCCGCTGCAGTGCTGCCTTGTACACTGCAAAAAGTCAGTGTTCAAAAACAAGGGGGAAAATAAAGGGGTATTTTATTTGAACTAAGCAAAATTATCTGCCAATAGAACAAGAAAATTTGGCTTGTCAAGACTTTCCAAAATACCTTAAAATAAGTATATTCTCACTAATAACAAGTGCACTTTTCTTGATAGAAAAAACAAATATGAGACCTTTTTTCTCAATATGTTGAAAAATATTCTTAAATTAAGTAAATGCTAGTGCCATTATCTTGACATAATGATATGCGCTCGACATTACATTTCTTGAAACCAGCAAACTTATACTAAAAACTAGTTTATTGTTCTTAATGGAAAGGCAACAAGGCAACCGCTTGTTACTCTCGGGGTCTACTAGCCGCTCAGGCAAATCATATGGTCTAAAAATGCATTTTTCCATCGATAACATGACATCATCGCGCCAAGTGCGTGCTCTTTCAGTCAATTAGTGGGCAAGGAATATATATATATATATATATATATATATATATATATATATATATATATATATATATATATACACACACAGCCTGGCCCCGGCCAATTTTTTTTTTATTGTAATTTTGAAGAATTTATCTGAATGTGCATGAACTTTTTCTGTTCAAAATTGTTTGAAATGTCACATGTTAAATGTTTAAAAATTAACTGTCAGTTTACTGTACTGTGCCAACTGTACTACTATATGAGTATGTATTTTCTCTTGTTTCACTGAAAATAAAACCGCAAAGTCCATTTGGCTGTCATCTGTTTTAATTATGAGACACAATTGTGTCAAATTTATGAATTTTTTTTTCATGCTTGAAATAAGAAATTATTACTTTAAAAAAAAAACTAGTTTTATACTTGTGAGTGTTGATGACACAGCTTTGCTACAGTTGATATTCTAATTTCAAGCATGTTTACTCAATATAGGTCATACAATCTCAGCAACAAGCTGTAATGTCTTACTGAGATAATTTAAGACCAAAACCCTTAAAACAAGTAAAACACTCTAACATAAAATCTGCTTAGTGAGAAGAATTATCTTATCGGACAGAAAATAAGCAAATATCACCCTTATTTGAGATATTTCATCTTACTTAGATTTCAGTTTTTGCAGTGTATGTGATCGCCAGCTTCTTTCACATCTGGATTCAATACGAACAGGAGCAAAGGTGCTGAGTGGGAGCTCTATGTATAGACAGCTCCAACAGAAAAAAACAACAACTTCAAAATGGAAATTTGTCAGTAAAAATACTACATAAACATAACAATAATCGGTAACACTTTAGTATGGGGAACATATTCACCATTAATTAGGTGCTTATTAACATGCAAATTAGAAACATATTGGCTCTTAATTAGTCATTATTAAGTACTTATTAATGCATTATTCTGCATGGCCTTATTATACAACCAGTAAGCCATTAACTAAGAGTCTTCCCTCAATAACTTCAGAATTATTGCTTATTAGTACTAAGTAAGGAAGTTGTTGTATATGATTCTCCCTTTAATACCACTTAATGAATATGGTCTGTTCTTACATAACAAAACATAACCCTAACCTTAACCCCTCACTCTAAATTAAATGTTTGTTCTTAGAATATGTTCCCCTAGTGTCCAAATAACTCTAAATTAAGTCTTTGTTACTTAGAATGTTCCCCATACTAAAGTGTTACCCACTAATCAAACACAATAGTATAGTAAACAAACAAAATAGTATTTAACAACTGTATTTGTCATTATTAGTGATTATTTCAGTGTTCACATTAGAAAACACATTTTAAATACATAAACAATAATTTTATAAAATAATAACTACATTTACAAATATATTAAAGTTAAATAATTAAGTAAATTACAATTATATACATATTTATTCACCTTTGAAAAAAATTAAATAATAATAAAACAATAACAAAAATAATACATTAAACTACACACAAGTACAATTGTCATGATCTGCCAAGACAGCTCTGGCTTTATGTATTATTTCCCAGAGTTTTGTAAGTGTTTAGTAAGTGTCACCGCTCATACCAGCATTCTTCCCAGCTTGGCACTCAGCATCAAGGGTTGAAATTGGGGGTTAAATCACCAAAAATTATTCCTGGGTGCGGCGCCGCTGCTGCCCACTGCTCCCCTCACCTCCCAGGGGGTGATCAAGGGATGGGTCAAATGCAGAGGACACATTTCACCACACCTAGTGTGTGTGTGACAATCATTGGTACATTACTAAACTATAACTTTACACATACAAACTGTAGCACACAAAAAATCACATTTAATTAAAAAAACGTTATTATGGTCTTACCTTTACTTATAAGTGCGGGAACAGTGGTGTTCGTGATGGAGGAGTTGTGAATTAATGAAATATGAAATCCGTGCTGCAGTCTGCAGGTGTACCTAATGTTGCGTCCCTGCAGTCGTTCACGGCTCCTCAGGCGTGAGCATTGCTGTTTTTGCACTTTTTGGCTTCTTGTTAAGTGACTTTTTTTGGGTGGATTCGGTCTTTCACGTGGAGGGTTTGGGTGTGGGGTTTGGTTGGTGTGGCGCTCCCGTCGGGGGGTGCATTCTGCGGCGGGGGTGCATTAATCGGCACCAGCAGGCGGGATTACTGCGAGCCTCACACAGTGCGTCTTCGCAGCAGTTTTATGATTGCTCAGCACAAGAAATACTTTACACACATACAGTTGTTGACAAAATGCACTGTACATTATATACCTTTGCTAACTAAACTATGGAAATGTATAATATAGTTCATATAGCAATACGGTCTCACTGCACAGCAGGCCAGCAGTTAGCCGAGTCCGCAATCCATGGTGAGGCACAACTGAGTTTATGTGCCTCAACTGGCTGCTGATCACCGCACCGTCTCTTCTCAGTATTTGAACGGCAAATGTGAAAATTCAGCGATTTTGAATAAAAATAATCTAAAACTGGGGAAGTTAAATGGAAAATAACTATAGTATTATCACTGAATACATATAATAATTTAATTTTTTATTTTTTTTTTTACATTTTTTTTCTTTCCATGATGGCAGGTGAGGCCCCGCACGTCACTGGTCAGCGCGCCTTCCTACCTGTTTTTCTACTTCCTGTGTGTTTACTCTGCCTCACCACAGCCATTGAGTAGCGCTTATTGACACACCAGCAGTTTGGTGGTTAGGACACCTTATTGTGTTGCTGTTTGTGCACATGTTAGTGTTGTGCATAGTATTGCATCGCTTGATGTTGTTTGCAAGTGTTAGCCTGTAGTTTGCCCTTTCTGCCTGCTTTTGCTACTGCTTTGGATACTTAAGTAGCATTTTACCTGCATGTTATCTCCTGTCTCTGCATCTTGGGGTCACACCTACAACCGCCATGCAATTTCCTGACAAAAAAATAGATACAACCCTAAGCGTACAAAATTACATTTTTTTATTTTTATTTTTTTTTTAAGGAATTTATTAATCAATCAACAAAACAATACACAACAATGCAATCCAATTCCAAACCCAAACCCGTCCCAGCAACATTAAGAACAACAATAAACAGAGCAATTGAGAGCAGTTGAAGAAACACAAATCCAAATGTAGTGAAACAAAAATGAACATTATCGACAACAGCATCAATATTAGTAACAATTTCAAAATAGCAGTGATTAAAAAAACCCTCATTGATATCATCATTAAAAACATTAATAAAAAATACAAAATTACATATTTTGAAAAGTTGTTTTTGTTTCATAAAAATATGTTATAAAGAAATCAAACTCAGTTGTAAAACTATGATCAAATAAATAAACTGTACCTCTCTAAAAAAACAAAAAACAAAAACAAATGGAGTAATAGCTACAATTCCAAATAAAGTAATAAATACAAGTATTCATAAATTAAGGTAATTAAAATTATAAATATTTTGAATAACAATTGCATTGTTTTTTACCATCAAAAAAAGCATGTGGCGACTGCGCGGCTGTTGACATGATCCTAGGTTGCAGAGAAGGTAGGCAAAGTGCCAGCAGTAGGTCCCTTTATTAATTACCAGGCAGACGAAAAGTAACACAGGTCTGGCAGTAACTAAGAAAGCAACATAACACTTTGGCATACAGAAGATAATGAACCAGCACTGAAGGAAGGAACAAGGTGGAACGAAACAGGACAATGGAAAAAAGGGGTGCTGGCAGGACAAGAAACAGAAAGTAAATGTACTGCAAAACACAGAAACCAAACAGGAAATACTGACAAAACAAGAGCACCAGGACAGAAAATGATACCAAACAGGATAAAAACAAACACAGTCCAAACTGTCATGTGGGATCAGGACAAAGAAATACATACGTGGTCAAAAGTGTAGT
Organism: Nerophis lumbriciformis; assembly: GCF_033978685.3. Lineage (NCBI taxonomy): Eukaryota > Metazoa > Chordata > Actinopteri > Syngnathiformes > Syngnathidae > Nerophis > Nerophis lumbriciformis. The sequence goes on from NC_084548.2 coordinate 17,653,503, forward strand.
GCAAAACAAGGAAAACACCACAAAAATCACTCAAAAAACAGAAAACTGAAACAAGTGATACAGAATAAAAATAAAACTCTAAATTGCGGTTCTAGAGATTTCACACAAAAAAATTATGACTGTGGCTTGAGTGAAAATGTGGGCACTTTTAACCAAATACTTTTTTGCAGAATCTTTTGAACCAACTACTGCAATCACGCGCTGCCTGTAATTGTACATTAAATGAGACTCCTTCACCCGTTGAAAGGTATTTAGGCACACACGTCTACAGCTTTCTCAGATTTAATGGCTTCCTTCTCCAGATTGTGTGTTTCAGTCCTTTCAATAGGATTTGAATCGCCGGTCATCGAAAACCACTTCAGAATTGATTGTAACTTGTCACAAGGGCTGCACAATATAGATGATATACCATATAAATGATACAAATATCACCAACGATAGAGATTTTAACACTATAGTTATGTCGTGATAATGCATGTGGATGAAAAATTTGACAGCGACAAGTAAACAAACACGTCCTTGACAGCATTCTTGCCAGCAGCTACTGTCCCTCTAAAGATCCTGAATGTAAACAAAGGGGGGCGGGTCGATACAACTATCGACAGTAACGATGCCAAGATATTACGGGAGGAAGGGGATTTGTATGGCCATTCGTCGCGGTTTACCTGACACATGAAACATGACCAATTTTGGACGTGCACTATGCACCAGATGGCAGTTGAATGTTAAATATTTGTGGCAATTCCAAATTAAACCATGTGTAGGGTGGCGTTTTCTATCATTTTCATCAGACTGCATTTCAAATCGATTACCCCCCTCCCTCTTCCTATCATGCGGGATCCACCCAGGAAAGGGGCCACGTGAATCCCTTCCTTACTGTATAGTGGTTAGATTAATATGTTTTATTATCAAAACATATTTTGTCATTTTTGTTATTGTTTAGAAATTCGGGAAATAAATCACTGGACACATGGGGACTTTAAAGGCAAAAAAAAAAGCAAAAGACTTAGATTAAATTAAATTAGAGCCAATTATACAAAGTAATTTGAATATTTAAGTTATATTATTACACTGCCATTCTGTGTTTTTGTCTGGATTATGATTACAGTCAAAAATGGGATCAGTCAATGATCTGGAAAATATTAAAGTCAAAGTTAAAGTACCAATGATTGTCACACACACACTAGGTGTGGTGAAATGTGTCCTTTGCATTTGACCCATCCCCTTGTTCACCCCCTGGGAGGTGAGGGGAGCAGTGGGCAGCAGCGGCGCCGCGTCCGGTAATCATTTTTGGTGATTTAACCCCCAATTCCAACCCTTAGTATCAACATTATACTGCAACTTTAACTACTTGGTATTGGATTGATACCAGAATCCCACAACTGACGTAAAGTATCCATAGTACCATGTTACAACAGAAAGTAACAAGCTAATAACACAATAACACAATAACACAATACTGTATGTTACCAAATACATCAGCAGCCAAATTAGTAGCCGTCTTAAACTGTTTTGAAATGTTTCTAGTATCATTTATACACTAAATTATATATATATATATATATATATAGCTGCCACCTTAACGTGGTAGAGGAGTTTGCGTGTCCCAATGATCCTAGGAGCTATGTTGTCCGGGGGCTTTATGCCCCCTGGTAGGGTCTCCCAAGACAAACTGGTCCTAGGTGAGGGATCAGACAAAGAGCAGCTCGAAGACCTCCATGAATAATAAAAAACAAGGACCCAGATTTCCCTCGCCCGGACGCGAGTCACCGGGGCCCCCCTCTGGAGCCAGGCCCGGAGGTGGGGCACGATGGCGAGCGCCTGGTGGCCGGGCCTGTCCCCATGGGGCCCGGCCGGGCACAGCCCGAAGAGGCAACGTGGGTCCCCCCTCCAATGGGCTCACCACCCATAGCAGGGGTCATAGAGGTCGGGTGCGATGTGAGCTGGGCGGAAGCCGAAGGCAGGGCACTTGGCGGTCCGATCCTCGGCTACAAAAGCTAGCTCTTGGGACGTGGAACGTCACCTCGCTGGGGGGGAAGGAGCCTGAGCTAGTGCGCGAAGTGGAGAAGTTCCGGCTAGATTTAGTCGGACTCACTTCGACGCACAGCAAGGGCTCTGGAACCAGTTCTCTCGAGAGGGGCTGGACTCTCTTCCACTCTGGCGTTGCCGGCAGGGAGAGGCGACGGGCTGGGGTGGCAATTCTTGTTTCCCCCCGACTCAGAGCCTGTACGTTGGAGTTCAACCCGGTGGACGAGAGGGTAGTATCCCTCCGCCTTCGGGTGGGGGAACGGGTCCTGACTGTGGTTTGCGCTTACGCGCCAAACCGCAGCTCAGAGTACCCACCCTTTTTGGATTCACTCGAGGGAGTACTTGAGAGTGCTCCCCCGGGTGATTCCCTCGTGCTACTGGGGGACTTCAATGCTTATGTTGGCAACGACAGTGAAACCTGGAGAGGCGTGATTGGGAAGAATGGCTGCCCGGATCTGAACCCGAGCGGTGTTTTGTTATTGGACTTTTGTGCCCGTCACAGATTGTCCATAACGAACACCATGTTCAAACATAAGGGTGTCCATATGTGCACTTGGCACCAGGACACCCTAGGCCGCAGTTCCATGATCGACTTTGTTGTTGTGTCATCGGATTTGCGGCCTCATGTTTTGGACACTCGGGTGAAGACAGGGGCGGAGCTTTCTACCGATCACCACCTGGTGGTGAGTTGGCTGCGATGGTGGGGGAGGATGCCGGACAGACCTGGCAGGCCCAAACGCATTGTGAGGGTTTGCTGGGAACGTCTGGCAGAGTCTCCTGTCAGAGAGAGTTTCAATTCCCACCTCCGGAAGAGCTTTGAACATGTCACGAGGGAGGTGCTGGACATTGAGGCGCGGAACATGGACCATGTTCCGCGCCTCTATTGTCGAGGCGGCTGATTGGATCTGTGGCCGCAAGGTAGTTGGTGCTTGTCGTGGCGGTAATCCTAGAACCCGTTGGTGGACACCGGCGGTGAGGGATGCCGTCAAGCTGAAGAAGGAGTCCTATCGGGTTCTTTTGGCTCATAGGACTCCCGAGGCAGCGGACAGGTACCGACAGGCCAAGCGGTGTGCGGCTTCAGCGGTCGCAGAGGCAAAAACTCGGACATGGGAGGAGTTTGGGGAAGCCATGGAAAACGACTTCCGGACGGCTTCGAAGCAATTCTGGACCACCATCCGCCGCCTCAGGAAGGGGAAGCAGTGCACTATCAACACCGTGTATGGCGAGGATGGTGTTCTGCTGACCTCGACTGCGGATGTTGTGGATCGGTGGAGGGAATACTTCGAAGACCTCCTCAATCCCACCAACACGTCTTCTTATGACGAAGCAGTGCCTGGGGAGTCTGTGGTAGGCTCTCCTATTTCTGGGGCTGAGGTTGCTGAGGTAGTTAAAAAGCTCCTCGGTGGCAAGGCCCCGGGGGTAGAAGAGATCCGCCCGGAGTTCCTTAAGGCTCTGGATGCTGTGGGGCTGTCTTGGTTGACAAGACTCTGCAGCATCGCGTGGACATCGGGGGCGGTACCTCTGGATTGGCAGACCGGGGTGGTGGTTCCTCTCTTTAAGAAGGGGAACCGGAGGGTGTACTCTAACTATCGTGGGATCACACTCCTCAGCCTTCCCGGTAAGGTCTATTCAGGTGTACTGGAGAGGAGGCTACGCCGGATAGTCGAACCTCGGATTCAGGAGGAACAGTGTGGTTTTCGTCCTGGTCGTGGAACTGTGGACCAGCTCTATACTCTCGGCAGGGTCCTTGAGGGTGCATGGGAGTTTGCCCAACCAGTCTACATGTGTTTTGTGGACTTGGAGAAGGCATTCGACCGTGTCCCTCGGGAAGTCCTGTGGGGAGTGCTCAGAGAGTATGGGGTATCGGACTGTCTGATTGTGGCAGTCCGCTCCCTGTATGCTCAGTGCCAGAGCTTGGTCCGCATTGCCGGCAGTAAGTCGGACACGTTTCCAGTGAGGGTTGGACTCCGCCAAGGCTGCCCTTTGTCACCGATTCTGTTCATAACTTTTATGGACAGAATTTCTAGGCGCAGTCAAGGCGTTGAGGGGATCTGGTTTGGTGGCTGCAGGATTAGGTCTCTGCTTTTTGCAGATGATGTGGTCCTGATGGCTTCATCTGGCCAGGATCTTCAGCTCTCACTGGATCGGTTCGTAGCCGAGTGTGAAGCGACTGGGATGAGAATCAGCACTTCCAAGTCCGAGTCCATGGTTCTCGCCCGGAAAAGGGTGGAGTGCCATCTCCGGGTTGGGGAGGAGATCTTTCCCCAAGTGGAGGAGTTCAAGTATCTCGGAGTCTTGTTCACGAGTGAGGGAAGAGTGGATCGTGAGATCGACAGGCGGATCGGTGCGGCGTCTTCAGTAATGCGGACGCTGTATCGATTCGTTGTGGTGAAGAAGGAGCTGAGCCGGAAGGCAAAGCTCTCAATTTACCGGTCGATCTACGTTCCCATCCTCACCTATGGTCATGAGCTTTGGGTTATGACCGAAAGGACAAGATCACGGGTACAAGCGGCCGAAATGAGTTTCCTCCGCCGGGTGGCGGGGCTCTCCCTTAGAGATAGGGTGAGAAGCTCTGTCATCCGGGAGGAACTCAAAGTAAAGCCGCTGCTCCTCCACATGGAGAGGAGCCAGATGAGGTGGTTCGGGCATCTGGTCAGGATGCCACCCGAACGCCTCCCTAGGGAGGTGTTTAGGGCACGTCCGACCGGTAGGAGGCCGCGGGGAAGACCCAGGACACGTTGGGAAGACTATGTCTCCCGGCTGGCCTGGGAACGCCTCGGGGTCCCACAGGAAGAGCTGGACGAAGTGGCTGGGGAGAGGGAAGTCTGGGCTTCCCTGCTTAGGCTGCTGCCCCCGCGACCCGACCTCGGATAAGCGGAAGAAGATGGATGGATGGATGGATATATATATATAGTTGAGGTTTCTGTGGTTTATCCGTTATACAGTGCTCAATACCAGGGTAGAGCGGTATACGTTAGGTCAGGAAACAATACAGAGGCTATTTCATCCCTACAAGCCTGTTTTGCAGTTTTCCCTGCTCTTCAGGGGATTGTATTTAAATCAGGGGATTTTATTTTAATCCCCTGAAGAGCAGGGAAAACTGCGAAACAGGCTTGTAGGGATGAAATAGCCTCTGTATTTTTTCCTGACCTAACATACACTATATTGCCAAAAGTATTTGGCCACCCATCCAAATGATTGGCCTGGCCACATGGGTGACAGAGTCTGGTGTGGATGAACTTGACTGGCCTGCACAGAGTCCTGACCCGAACCCGATAGAACACCTTTGGGATGAATTACAAACCCCGTTTCCATATGAGTTGGGAAATTGTGTTAGATGTAAATATAAACGGAATACAATGATTTGCAAATCATTTTCAACCCATATTCAGTTGAATATGCTACAAAGACAACATATTTGATGTTCAAACTCATAAACATTTTTTTTTTTGTAAATAATCATTAACTTTAGAATTAGATGCCAGCAACACATGACAAAGAAGTTGGGAAAGGTGGCAATAAATACTGATAACGTTGAGGAATGCTCATCAAACACTTATTTGGAACATCCCACAGGTGAACAGGCAAACTTGGAAACAGGTGGGTGCCATGATTGGGTATAAACGTAGATTCCATGAAATGCTCAGTCATTCACAAACAAGGATGGGGCGAGGATCACCACTTTGTCAACAAATGCGTAAGCAAATTGTTGAACAGTTTAAGAAAAACTTTTCTCAACCAGCTATTGCAAGGAATTTAGTGATTTCACCATCTACGGTTGGTAATATCATCAAAGGGTTCAGAGAATCTGGAGAAATCACTGCATGTAAGCAGCTAATCCCGTGACCTTCGATCCCTCAGGCTGTACTGCATCAACAAGCAACATCAGTGTGTGAAGGATATCACCACATGGGCTCAAGAACACTTCAGAAACCCACTGTCAGTAACTACAGTTGGTCGCTACATCTGTAAGTGCAAGTCAAAACTCTCCTATGCAAGGCAAAAACCGTTGATCAACAACACCCAAAAACTTTGTCAGCTTCGCTGGGCCTGAGCTCATCTAAGATGGACTGATACCAAGTGGAAAAGTGTTCTGTGGTCTGACGAGTCCACATTTCAAATTGTTTTTGGAAACTGTGGACGTCGTGTCCTCCGTACCAAAGAGGAAAAGAACCATCCGGATTGTTATAGGCGCAAAGTGTAAAAGCCAGCATGTATGATGGTATGGGGGTGTATTAGGCGGACACTTTAACCACAAGGCCACTGAGCAGGTGTGTCCTCGAAGTGGACATTCTTTACAACCCGACACGGACACATTAAATGACAGTGATCAAAACAAACATCGCAAGCCTCCTTAAAAACTACAAAGTCATCCGAGTTCAATTGCGGCGCAGTCCCTTCCAAATTCTGCCTTTTTCTCGAAATGACCCAGTTGGAGGCCGCAATTACGTCCAACTATAGGAATGAGAAAAGTGCAAAACAAACAAACAAGAAACACCCCAATTCAACCACAAGGAAAACATGTCCTTGACACACTTCTAAAAAAAAATAGTCCAATCCATCAATGGGAAACTGGTGTTTTTCAAATCATTATCCAACGAGATGCACCAAAAGCTCCCTCAGTTGAGTGTTTTAGTAACAGCAGAGAATCCAGGCTAATTGCTGTGCACCTTGCATGCTCCTCAGAGCCCGAGGGCACACAGTTGAACATTAGCATGTAGTATCCTGAGTGTAGGTGCACAACAGGAGATACTGCTATGAGATACGGGGGAGGGGGGCGTCTTCCTCCAAAATCCATGAATGCGAATCAAAATGAGACAGGCAGGGCTATATCTTATGTGCATCAGCCTGCCGAGTCCCAACACAGCAAGCAAGGAATCAAGCTTTCATTCTCAATCTCTTCTTAGTGTGTTGTTGCATGGCGCGGAGCAGCGTGAGGCGCGTGATTTTTCAAGCCGTAATCAGGAAGACATGCGAGCGTGAATTGTTTGGCGGAAAAAAAAAAGACGGAATGGCCACGGAGATAACTTGAAATTGACAAAAATAACAATTCCAACAAAATACTGGAATTTGTCAAAATGCATATTGACAAGTCAGGATGGGCGATATGGCCAAAAATCTATATACTGTATGTGTATTTCAGCTTCATATATATATATATATATATATATATATATATATATATATATATATATATATATATATATATATATAGATATATATATATATATATATATATATATATATATATACAAACCCCGTTTCCATATGAGTTGGGAAATTGTGTTAGCTGTAAATATAAACAGAATACAATGATTTGCAAATCCTTTTCAACCCATATTCAATTGAATGCACTACAAAGACAAGATATTTGATGTTCAAACTCATAAACTTTATTTTTTTTTTTGCAAATAATAATTAATTAACTTAGAATTTATGGCTGCAACACGTGCCAAAGTAGTTGGGAAAGGGCATGTTCACCACGGTGTTACATGGCCTTTCCTTTTAAGTTAAAATTAAAGTCCCAATGATTGTCACACACACACTAGGTGTGGTGAAATTTGTCCTCTGCATTTGACCCATCCCCTTGTTCACCCCCTGGGAGGTGAGGGGAGCAGTGGGCAGCAGCGGTGCCGCGCCCGGGAATCATTTTTGGTGATTCAACCCCCAATTCCAACCCTTGATGCTGATTGCCAAGCAGGGAGGTAATGGGTCAATTGTTATAGTCTTTGGTATGACTCGGCCGGGGTTTGAACTCACAACCTACCGATCTCAGGGCGGACACTCTAACCACTAGGCCACTGAGTAAACGTTTGGGAACTGAGGAGACACATTTTTTAAGTTTCTCAGGTGGAATTCTTTCCCATTCTTGCTTGATGTACAGCTTAAGTTGTTCAACAGTCCGGGGGTCTCCGTTGTGGTATATTAGACTTCATAATGCGCCACACATTTTCAATGGGAGACAGGTCTGGACTACAGGCAGGCCAGTCTAGTACCCGCACTCTTTTACTATGAAGCCACGTTGATGTAACATGTAGCTTGGCATTGTCTTGCTGAAATAAGCAGGGGCGTCCATGGTAACGTTGCTTGGATGGTAACATATGTTGCTCCAATACCTCTATGTACCTTTCAGCATTAATGGCGCCTTCACAGATGTGTAAGTTACCCATGTCTTGGGTACTAATACACCCCCATACCATCACAGATGCTGGCTTTTCAACTTTGCGCCTATAACAATCCGGATGGTTCTTTTTCTCTTTGGTTCGGAGGACACGACGTCCACAGTTTCCAAAAACAATTTGAAATGTGGACTCGTCAGACCACAGAAAACTTTTCCTCTTTGTATCAGTCCATCTTGGATGAGCTCAGGCCCAGCGAAGCCGACGGTGTTTCTGGGTGTTGTTGATAAACGGTTTTCGCCTTGCTTTGGAGAGTTTTAACTTGCACTTACAGATGTAGCGACCAACTGTAGTTACTTACAGTGGGTTTCTGAAGTGTTCCTGAGCCCATGTGGTGATATCCTTTACACACTGATGTCGCTTGTTGATGCAGTACCGCCTGAGGGATCGAAGGTCACGGGCTTAGCTGCTTACGTGCAGTGATTTCTCCAGATTCTCTGAACCCTTTGATGATATTACGGACCGTAGATGGTGAAATCCCTAAATTCCTTGCAATAGCTGGTTGAGAAAGGTTTTTCTTAAACTGTTCAACAATTTGCTCACGCATTTGTTGACAATGTGGTGACCCTCGCCCCATTCTTGTTTGTGAATGACTGAGCATTTCATGGAATCTACTTTTATACCCAATCATGGCACCCACCTGTTCCCAATTTGCCTGTTCACCTGTGGGATGTTCCAAATAAGTGTTTGATGAGCATTCCTCAACTTTATCAGTATTTATTGCCACCTTTCCCAACTTCTCTGTCACGTGTTGCTGACATCAAATTCTAAAGTTAATGATTATTTGCAAAAAACAGTTTGAACATCAAATATGTTGTCTTTGTAGCATTTTCAACTGAATATGGGTTGAAAAGGATTTCCAAATCATTGTATTCCGTTTATATTTACATCTAACACAATTTCCCAACTCATATGGAAACGGCGTTTGTAGTATAATAACACAAATATTTGGAAGCTCACTTTAAACAAACATGGCGTTTATCATTTGGGACTTGATCTTGTTCTGAAAGGAAGACGGAGGGGGAAAAAAACATCACACTTCAACACATCACATCTTATCAGCCACCTGAAATGCCAGCATTGCTCCAACAGTGTTTTGAAAGACCATAGGAAGATGCTTGCCCTACTAAAGAAGCTGCCCCAAAGCCAGTCGCAAGAAAGGGCGTGCACAAACTACAGTTAAAGCTAAATCTAAGAAAATAACAGACGGAAAATAAGTTATCAGTCTTGAGGAAGAGGACATTATCTGTATAGTTATAAAAAATACCGTGTATAGGGCCTGCCCACAAACCATTGATTCTGAGTTTTTTTCTTAAATTTGGGCTCTGACTGGTCATGGCAGCATAGGATGTTTCTGGCTGGTCGTATCATTTAGAACATTCTGGAGCTGCCAGAGCTAGTTGACCTGCTGCATAAAAATACACTGCTTTTCTTCTTCGTTTCATGGCAGCGACTGGGTTTCTTTCATCGAGCTGCTTGAGCTTCGTGGTTTTGGCAGGAGCAACTTTTCCAGTTTGTAATCGCTCCTGTTTTTGCTTTGAATAGGGCCTATCTTTTCAGTGTTCAGCCTGTGTTGTGTAGATTTCATTGATTACAATATTTAGACATTAACTGTCAATTATAGCCACCTATAAAAAAAAAGGTAATAAATGTTCGAAACATGTTAGATTCATCCTATGGTGGATTTAGGGTTATCTTCAGACATTGACCTAAATGCACTGCAAAAACTGAACTAAATGCAATGCATTTCAGCACCCATCACTATCAATTTCAAGAGACAATTCAATAGAAATACAACTTGGATAAACTTTAGCCAGTGTACAGATTGCATAACAGCAAATATTTACTGTGCACTGAAATGTTGGTGGTATGGTCATGGTAGCATCATGAACTGGGGCTGCATGAGCGCTTCAAGGCACCAGGGAGGTGAGGCACATCATCAGAGACGTCGAACTGGAGGGGTAAATGAAGATGTTATATCGGGGCCCCAAGCTCAAGGGGGGGCCTGTGCGCTTTTGCAAAGTTTGGAGATGTTTTTTCTGTCATTTAAATATGCAAGTTATAAAACAAAACAATATCATACATGTTAACATACAATGTTTATAGCTGTCAAAGGTAAATAAAAAGGTTTCTTGAATCAAATGAAGATTGTCTTACATCCCACTGTCAGAAATGTAAAATTGTTTGTTCCACTTGGATAGCGGCACACCTTGCATGGAATGCTTTATTCAACACAGACGTCATAACGTCATCAAAGCTCACCTCAAAGGGGAACTGCATTTTTTGGGAATTTTGCCTATAGTTCACAACCATTTTGAAAGACATGACGACGGATGTATTTTGTATGCATTCTAACTTGTAAATACACATAAATAAAAGTCTGCTAACAACTGAGCCAATGGGAGGTCCTCTATTCCGCCCATAAAACCCAATAAAGAAACATACAAAACGTGATATTGTTATTATAACCGCTAACACAGACAAACTTTATACAGTGATCTATACATGAACACTAACGTGTGTGCCAATGTTGACATGATCGACTGATCAGCTGCTTCCTTGCTTCATTGCTCGTCAAACTTTATTCTAGATCATAAATCATGCCTCTCACCTGGATAGTAGAAGGACAAAGGTGTCCTGGGAATGACATTAAAGGGGAACATTATCACAATTTCAAAAGGGTTAAAACCATTAAAAATCAGTTCCCAGTGGCTTATTTTATTTTTCGAAGTTTTCTTCAAAATTTTACCCATCACGCAATATCCCTAAAAAAAGCTTCAAAGTGCCTGATTTTAACCATCGTTATATACACCCGTCCATTTTCCTGTGACGTCACACAGTGATGCCAATACAAACAAACATGGCGCGTAGAACAGCAAGGTATAGCGACATTAGCTCGGATTCAGACTCGGATTTCAGCGGCTTAAGGGATTCAACAGATTACGCATGTATTGAAACAGATGGTTGTAGTGTGGAAGCAGTTAGCGAAAACGAAATTGAAGAAGAAACTGAAGCTATTGAGCCATGTCGGTTTGAACCGTATGCAAGCGAAACCGACGAAAACGACACGACAGCCAGCGACACGGGAGAAAGCGAGGACGAATTCGGCGATCGCCTTCTAACCAACGATTGGTATGTGTTTGTTTGGCATTAAAGGAAACTAACAACTATGAACTAGGTTTACAGCATATGAAATACATTTGGCAACAACATGCACTTTGAGACTGCAGACAGCCCAGTTTTCATCAATTAATATATTCTGTAGACATACCCTCATCCGCTCTCTTTTCCTGAAAGCTGATCCGTCCAGTCCAGTTGGAAATGCATCTGCTTTGAGTGTCGCAGGATATGCACACATTCTTGCCATCTCTGTCGTAGCATAGCTTTCGTCGGTAAAGTGTGCGGAACAAACGTCCAATTTCTTGCCACTTTCGCATCTTTGGGCCACTGGTGCAACTTGAATCCGTCCCTGTTCGTGTTGTTACACCCTCCGACAACACACCGACGAGGCATGATGTCTCCAAGGTACGGAAAACAGTCGAAAAAACGGAAAATAACAGAGCTGATTTGACTTGGTGTTTGTAATGTGTTTGAGAAAATGGCGGATTGCTTCCCGATGTGACGTCACAACGTGACGTCATCGCTTCAAGAGCGAATAATAGAAAGGTGTTTAATTCGCCAAAATTCATCCATTTAGAGTTCGGAACACGGTTAAAAAAGTATATGGTCTTTTTTCTGCAACATCAAGGTATATATTGACGCTTACATAGGTCTGGTGATAATGTTGCCCTTTAAAGTGCATCCGGCAGTGGAGGCTCCTCTATGGGGTCTTGGGGCACTAGGAGGTGAACACCTTTACTACTGTTACCCCAGGTGGCCCTTGGCAAAGGCCTAGCACCTGACTGCCCCCTAGCCAGAAAAGGGTCCCCAGTCGTCTTGGACTCCATGCCACTAGACCCTGACCCGATTCTGTCAAGGATCGTGTGGTGACTGTCTGTGCACCAGTCTCCCCACGTTAAACAAAGTCACGCACAGGCACCTTCCATAAAGGGATATACCCCTACCAGGAGGATCGTCATACTCGTTCGAGTGACCGCCGATAATATAAACAGAAGGACAAAGACATATTCCGACAAGTTGGTGCACTTTGACAGCCAATTTAGACTCAGAATTGTGAGGACGACACAGAAAGACGCTTGGTTCCACCCCCATTTTCTTCGCGAGGAGTACAAGTCATTTTTCATGTAAATGGGAATATATGAACATCCTAGTAGTTGGCATCCTAATGATAGCAGACATTGTACAGTAGGTGATTTTTTATTATAATTGTTGGCTCTCATGAAGTCTGCAGTGAGCAGTAATCAGTGATGTTGTTAAAAAAAAAAATTTACATAATGTTATTATAAAGGTGCTTTTTACTACATCACATATTGTTTGGATGTTATAAGCAGAATAGAGCGACTATCATAGGCTCCATTTTGAGCAGACTTTTGATCGCATTCATTTACTATTTAGAATGCATAAAGAAAATAAATCCGTCATCATGTCCTTCATAATGATTGTGAACGGTAATCAACATTCCAAAACAAGTGCAGTTCCCCTTTAAGCATTCACACACAGCACCAACATTTCTGGACAAGGATTAGGTAAGAAAAATACACTCAAATCTATTTGTGGTAGTAGAGGACAAAATTATACATTTCAGTTTTGAATCTTATCGCCCATAATTGTGGTGCGTTCAAAGACCCTGGAGTAAAGTTAGAAACGGACATCACTCGCTTATAAAAACAGAGGGAGACGAAACGCCCACGAGATGCACTACTAATAATTAGGGCTGTCAAACAATTAAAATAGTTGATCTCGATTAATCACAGTTTGTTCATAGTTAACTCAAAATTAACCGTGAATAATTGCATATATGTATAATTTTTTCTACATTACTCGTAACACTTGACAGATAATTTTAAATTATTACCATGACTGGACAGCTAGTTTGCTTGAATTAAATGTTTAAAAAATATATATATATTATGCTTTTTTTAACAGCTCAACACAAAATGGACTTAAATGTGCTTTTAATGACAATTAAAAAAATACCTGCAGTGCATTGGTGTCTTGCCAAATTTTCTATTTTGTAGAAATACATAATTTATATTCCTGCTGTAGGAGCACTTGCATTCAGAGGAGAAGAAGATGTTTTAGATTCTAGTGTCACACATTAATAACAAAAAAATGTGGATTGTACGATCATGGTTTGATCGTCAAAGATGTTTGGTAATGTAAAATGTGATATTTCTACTTGAATAAACACTTAGACTTAGACTTAGACTTCCTTTTTATTGTCATTCAAATTTGAACTTTACAGCACAGATAAGAACGAAATTTCGTTACATAAGCTCATGGTAGTGCAGGATAAAAAAGCAATAAGGTGCATATATAAATAAATACATATAAATGAATTATATATATATATATATATATATATATATATATATATATATATATATATATATATATATATATATATATACATATATATATATATATATATATATATATATATATATATATATATATATATATATATATATACAGGTAAAAGCCAGTAAATTAGAATATTTTGAAAAACTTGATTTATTTCAGTAATTGCATTCAAAAGGTGTAACTTGTACATTATATTTATTCATTGCACACAGACTGATGCATTCAAATGTTTATTTCATTTAATTTTGATGATTTGAAATGGCAACAAATGAAAATCCCAAATTCCGTGTGTCACAAAATTAGAATATTACTTAAGGCTAATACAAAAAAGGGATTTTTAGAAATGTTGGCCAACTTAAAAGTATGAAAATGAAAAATATGAGCATGTACAATACTCAATACTTGGTTGGAGCTCCTTTTGCCTCAATTACTGCGTTAATGCAGCGTGGCATGGAGTCGATGAGTTTCTGGCACTGCTCAGGTGTTATGAGAGCCCAGGTTGCTCTGATAGTGGCCTTCAACTCTTCTGCGTTTTTGGGTCTGGCATTCTGCATCTTCCTTTTCACAATACCCCACAGATTTTCTATGGGGCTAAGGTCAGGGGAGTTGGCGGGCCAATTTAGAACAGAAATACCATTGTCTGTAAACCAGGCACGGGTAGATTTTGCGCTGTGTGCAGGCGCCAAGTCCTGTTGGAACTTGAAATCTCCATCTCCATAGAGCAGGTCAGCAGCAGGAAGCATGAAGTGCTCTAAAACTTGCTGGTAGACGGCTGCGTTGACCCTGGATCTCAGGAAACAGAGTGGACCGACACCAGCAGATGACATGGCACCCCAAACCATCACTGATGGTGGAAACTTTACACTAGACTTCAGGCAACGTGGATCCTGTGCCTCTCCTGTCTTCCTCCAGACTCTGGGACCTCGATTTCCAAAGGAAATGTAAAATTTGCTTTCGTCAGAAAACATGACTTTGGACCACCCAGCAGCAGTCCAGCTGGTGTCGGTCCACTCTGTTTCCTGAGATCCAGGGTCAACGCAGCCGTCTACCAGCAAGTTTTAGAGCACTTCATGCTTCCTGCTGCTGACCTGCTCTATGGAGATGGAGATTTCAAGTTCCAATAGGACTTGGCGCATGCACACAGCGCAAAATCTACCCGTGCCTGGTTTACGGACCATGGTATTTCTGTTCTAAATTGGCCCGCCAACTCCCCTGACCTTAGCCCCATAGAAAATCTGTGGGGTATTGTGAAAAGGAAGATGCAGAATGCCAGACCCAAAAACGCAGAAGAGTTGAAGGCCACTATCAGAGCAACCTGGGCTCTCATAACACCTGAGCAGTGCCAGAAACTCATCGACTCCATGCCACGCCGCATTAACGCAGTAATTGAGGCAAAAGGAGCTCCAACCAAGTATTGAGTATTGTACATGCTCATATTTTTCATTTTCATACTTTTCAGTTGGCCAACATTTCTAAAAATCCCTTTTTTGTATTAGCCTTAAGTAATATTCTAATTTTGTGACACACGGAATTTTGGATTTTCATTTGTTGCCACTTCAAATCATCAAAATTAAATGAAATAAACATTTGAATGCATCAGTCTGTGTGCAATGAATAAATATAATGTACAAGTTACACCTTTTGAATGCAATTACTGAAATAAATCAAGATTTTCAAAATATTCTAATTTACTGGCTTTTACCTGTATATATATATCTGCGATGAGGTGGCGAATTGTCCAGGGTGCACCCCGCCTTCCGCCCGATTGTAGCTGAGATAGGCTCCAGCGCCCCCCGCGACCCCAAAGGGAATAAGCGGTAGAACATGGATGGGATGGATATATATATATATATATATATATATATATACATATATATATATATATATATATATATATATATATATAATAAATATATATAAATAAATAAATAGATTACTGTACAGATAAATATATTGCACTTTTTCACATGTGTCCACGTTTATGGATGTATGTTATATTGTCTTTTTTATTCCAGCGAGTTAATCCATTTTGGGGGGATTTGAGGGGATAATTTAATTATGATGCGTTCAAGAGTCTTACGGCTTGAGGGAAGAAGCTGTTACAGAACCTGGAGGTTCTGCTTCAGAGGCTGCGGAACCTCTTTCTAGAGTACAGCAGTGAAAACAGTCCTTGGTGGGGGTGGGAGGAGTCTTTGCAGATTTTCTGAGCCCTGGTCAGACAGCGGCTTTTTGTGATCTCCTGGATAGGAGGAAGAGGAGTCCTAATGATATTTTCCTCTGTCCTCGCCACTCTCTGGAGAGACTTCCAGTCTGAGGCATTGCAGGCTCCAGTCCAGACAGAGATGCTGTTGGTCAGCAGGCTCTCTATAGTGCCTCTGTAGAATGTGCTGAGAATGGGGGGAGGGAGCTGTGCTCTTTTCATCCGACGCAAAATGTGCATGCGCTGCTGAGCTCGTTTTACAAGCGCTCCGGTGTGTAGGGACCAGGTTAAATTGTCAGTTATCTGCACCCCCAGGAACTTGGTGCTGCTTCCTTTCTCCACCGCTGTGCCGTTGATGAAGAGTGACTTCTGATAGTATGTGCATTACATGTTGTACATGTTAACGATATTCACATCGCTGCAAGACAATGTTTTAACTTTTATTTAATAATAAATGTAATCCAGCCTGCTAAATAAACATTATGTAATAGCAGACTATCAATCAGATTATCAGGTTATAAACTTTATTATACTTTATTCCAATATACCAGAAAACATTTATTTTGGTAGAAATATCACAGATCATATTACAAAACATCTTTGACAAAGCATGATCGTAATGTAAGATTTTTTTTGTCATTTTGTCATGGTAGTTAGACCAGATTTGACACATAGCGCTATTATTGTGAAGCCGAAAGTATGTGATTCGTATAAGAGGTTTCTTGACATGTTTTGATGCGAAAGTCTCCGATAAAAGTGACTCTATACTTCCTGTCTACAGTCTTTTATTCCATCTTATTAAAGCAGTTAGTGTAACAACCTACATTTTTGGTCACAATGGACTCCATTCCAAATAAGGAAGTACAGCTCCAACTACCTGCAACCGGCAACGCGCGCTAGCAGGCAGTTGCTGCAAAGATGTCGTCTCACTGCGATCGAATCAATCAATCAAAGTTGACTTATATAGCCCTAAATCACAAGTGTCTCAAAGGGTTGATTGAAGGTAAAATAGTCAACTACTTGCCATGGCTTTAGATCTGGTATTTCCATAATGTTCTCTTTTTTGTGTGCATTTCTGCTCGCCATTTTCCCCCTTTTGGCTCAACAGTAACCGAACGTCGTATTTCCCCACGCTACTGAACGTACCAAGGGTCAAAATGGAGTCAGGATGCATGCACGTTAATCCAACGTAAAAAAATACCCCGCCCTCTTAAAGGAATTTGTAGTTGACATGCTATCTTGTTAACTTTGACAGCCCTACTAATAATAATAATTATAATAATCATGTATTATTATGGTCAGTTATTTATTATTTATTTTCAGTTTTCAGTGTATAATGTTGAATACAATTCGTATTTTGGCCACTTTATATTGAATTTGTGGGCACTTTTGGGACAAAAACAAATTCTTTATGAATAAATATTCTAAATATGTTAATCTCATCTTTTAAAAGGCAAAAACCTAATTAAGGCTTCACATGTGTTTTACAAAAACTTGTTTCAACTAAATCTAGGCAATAATTAGTTTTTTAGTACATGTAAACATACCAGGTGTGTGGGGTCTAGAGCTGCAGCTATCAAATATTTTAGTAATCGAGTATTCTATCAAATGTCCCAATCGATTAATCATGGAATCGAGTAAATCATATTTTAGCATAGTTAAGGTTTAATTATATGTGTTAAGTAAGACTTGCTGTCAATTATTGCGCTTGGCCTATCCATCCATCCATCCATTTTCTACCGCTTATTTCCTTTTGGGGTCGCGGGGGGCGCTGGAGCCTATCTCAGCTACAATCGGGCGGAAGGCGGGGTACACCCTGGACAAGTCGCCACCTCATCGCAGGGCCAACACAGATAGACAGACAACATTCACACTCACATCCACACACTCGGGCCAATTTAGTGTTGCCAATCAACTTATCCCCAGGTGCATGTCTTTGGAGGTGGGAGGAAGCCGGAGTACCCGGAGGGAACCCACGCAGTCACGGGGAGGACATGCAAACTCCACACAGAAAGATCCAGAGCCCGGGATTGAACCCAAGACTACTCAGGACCTTCGTATTGTGAGGCAGATGCACTAACCCCTCTGCCACCGTTTGGCCTAATTGTCTTTTATTTTCTAACCGCCTGTTTTCATTATTGAAGGCCGACACGCACAGCTGAAATGGGTCCGTGGTTGATTGTGCCAGTTTGTGTGTGCTAATAAAAACAGGTGCACTCACAGCCCTATGTGCTGTGTGGTGTGACTGCATAAACAAAGTTCTTATTTCTCGTGCGTTTTTGATGATTATTATACGGTGCCGGTTAAATGTTGGTTTCCGCTGAGCTGTTTTCAACCTGCCAACAATACAGAAACAATATAAAAATACAAAACCACTTAATAATTGTCAGGACGTGGTCTGTGGGTTGTTTGTTTTCCCGAGTTGCAAGGAAGGTTGGAGTGGACAAAACGTGCAGGCAAAGACATTTTTATTTTAACACTATAAACTACAAAAAAGGGTGCAAACAAAAGGCGGAGAACAAACTTGGCCATGAAACAAAAGAACGTCAACACATGAACTGAACTATGGTCATAAACAAAAACTTACTTGGAAAGCATGGAGCATGAACTATGGTATCTACAGGAAGCAAAGGATAGCATGGGTATCAGAAGTAATGTCGCCAGACAGACTGTCTGGCAACTGCAAGCCTAAATACTGGTGACATGATTAGTGAAAACAGGTGCGTGACTCAAAATGTGAAACAGGTGAAACTAATGGTTGCTATGGTGACAAAACAAGGGAGTGAAAAAGCAGGAACTAAGTGTCCAAAAACCAAACAGAACATAACTTAAACAAAACATGATCACAGACATGGCAATAATGACAACGACAGTTTTGAATTTTAAGGATGCAATACAGTTAATTGTATTCTTTGCTAGCAAAATAGTAATCAATGTTCATTTTGCCATCATAACATGTTTGAGATGAAAACACAAATATATAAAATTAGTTCAACATTAATATTCCCTGGGCAAGTTAAAGGTGAACATTATCACCAGACCTATGTAAGCGTCAATATACAGTATACCTTGATGTTGCAGAAAAAAGACCATATATTTTTTTAATCGATTTCCGAAATATAAATGGGTGAATTTTGGCGAATTAAACGCCTTTCTAATATTCGCTATCGGAGCGATGACGTCACAACGTGGCGTCACATCGGAAAGCAATCCGCCATTTTCTCAAACACCAAGTCAAATCAGCTCTGTTATTTTCCGTTTTTTCGACTGTTTTCCGTACCTTGGAGACATCATGCCTCGTCGGTGTGTTTTCGGAGGGTGTAACAACACGAACAGGGACGGATTCAAGTTGCACCAGTGGCCCAAAGATGCGAAAGTGGCAAGAAATTGGACGTTTGTTCCGCACACTTTACCGACGAAAGCTATGCTACGACAGAGATGGCAAGAATGTGTGGATATCCTGCGACACTCAAAGCAGATGCATTTCCAACGATAAAGTCAAAGAAATCTGCCGCCAGACCCCCATTGAATCTGCCGGAGTGTGTGAGCAATTCAGGGACAAAGGTCCTTGGTAGCACGGCAAGCAATGGCGGAATTTTGTTCCCACAGACGAGCGAGCTAAACCCCCTATCGACCCTAGCTTCCCTGGCCTGCTGACATCAACTCCAAAACTGGACAGATCAGCTTTCAGGAAAAGAGCGCGGATGAGGGTATGTCTACAGAATATTTTAATTGATGAGAATTGGGCTGTCTGCACTCTCAAAGTGCATGTTGTTGCCAAATGTATTTCATATGCTGTAAACCTAGTTCAGAGTTGTTAGTTTCCTTTAATGCCAAACAAACACATACCAATCGTTGGTTAGAAGGCGATCGCCGAATTTGTCCTCGCTTTCTCCCGTGTCGCTGGCTGTCGTGTCGTTTTCGTCGGTTTCGCTTGCATACAGTTCAAACCGATATGGCTCAATAGCTTCAGTTTCTTCTTCAATTTCGTTTTCGCTACCTGCCTCCACACTACAACCATCCGTTTCAATACATGCGTAATCTGTTGAATCGCTTAAGCCCCTGAAATCCGAGTCTGAATCCGAGCTAATGTCGCTATAGCTTGCTGTTCTATGCGCCATGTTTGTCTGTATTGGCATCACTATGTGACGTCACAGGGAAATGGACGGGTGTTCATAACGATGGTTAAAATCAGGCACTTTGAAGTTTTTTTTAGGGATATTGCGTGATGGGTAAAATTTTGAAAAAAACTTAGAAAAATATAATAAGCCACTGGGAACTGATTTTTAATGGTTTTAACCATTCTGAAATTGTGATAATGTTCCCCTTTAAAATAAAACTATATTCTTAGTATCAAAAATAAAACAATAAGAACAGTTTTCATTATATCAAACATAAAAAGTGGATTAGGTAGTGCCTTTTATACTGCATTTGAAATGTGCAACTTCATATTCAGAACCAACATGGCGGACGGAAACTTGGCACACAAGTGCTACCACTGTGAACAAGGACTTGACACTCTTACACTTTACAGAGACTATAGTTTGTGCAAGTGCAAGTTATCCAATTAGCATGTGGTTGCATGACTTGAAGAACCCAAATAACTTTGCACGCACGACTACTTTTGCGTCGTTACTAATTAAAGGCTAATTGAACACGACAGCTTGGATAGCGTCGTTAGTTTTCAACACCTTTTGGCGGCATTTGACAACTTCGCGGGAGTGAGAGAACACATACTGGTTCTCATTATGAATATATTTTATTTTACTAACACAACTTTTGCGTTTACATTTGATAATAGATGACTTACCCCGCCTCTGGACGTCCCTCAATCGGATGCTTTCTCGACAGGTGCTAGAACATCGAACTTGGGCTATTGTGGTATGCTAGCTCCACTTTCCAATGTTTGCATACGACTGTGTTTTCTTTCGATTTTAGTGTGAAGTGTTCCCACATCTTAGACAACTTTCCTCGCTTCTTAATTCCCTCGTTTTGCTATGGCTCTTGTCCGCTGCTTTCTGCGGTGTCTGCCATTGCGGGTTATGTCGGCGACAAAGTTTTCTAAACTCAAGCGTATTTAAAAGAGCGAAGTTGTGCAGTGCAGGCGGCGTATGATCTGACGTAAACACGCCATGCAATACCTAAACAGTCCGTGCGAAACGTGAGCTTTGACTATTGTTTACTAAACGAGGAAAAATGCCGTAAAAAAAGTGGGGTTCCTTCATGAGTCTTGTGTATAGGGGCCCAGGATTTGGTGCTACGCTCCTGGTCATAATGGAGGCGTTGAGTTGAGTTGAGTTCTGGTAAATTCCATGCCAAAGAGGACTAAGGCAGTGCTAGATAAAGGTGCATGGTGCTCACACTAAATATTGCCACTGGAATGTGGGGTGGACTCACCTGTGTTGCCACCTGTTTAGACAATAACAGCCGCCGTGTGTTGACTTATTTTCAGTGGGTAGTACTGACTTTAATATAAAGTATACGCCAGTGACGTGCGGTCACTAGAGGCAGGTGAGGCCCCGCCTCACCTGCCTCTAGGAAAGAAAAAATTTTTAAAAAGAAAACAAATTAATTAAATTGTTATATGTATTCAGTGATTATATTATAAAGTTATTTTCCATTTAACTTCACCGGTTTTCGATTATTTTTATTCAAAATCGCTGAATTTTCACATTTGCCGTTCAAATACTGAGAAGAGACGGTGCGGTGATCAGCAGCCAGTTGAGGCACGTCACTGCGTTGTGCCTCAACATGGATTGCGGACTCGGCTAATTACTGGCCTGCTGTGCAGTGAGACCGTATTGCTATATGAACTATATTATACATTTCCATAGTTTAGTTAGCTGAGGTATATAATAATGTACAGTGTATTTTGTCAACAACTGTATGTGTGTAAAGTATTTCTTGTGCTGAGCAATCATAAAACTGCTGCGGAGACGCACTGTGTGAGGCTCGCAGTAATCCCGCCTCCTGGTGCCGGTTAATGCACCCCCGCCGCAGAATGCACCCCCCGACGGTAGCGCCACACCAACCAAAGCCCACACCCAAACTCTCCACGTGCAAGACCGAATCCACCCAAAAAAAGTCACTTAACAAGAAGCCAAAAAGTGCAAAAACAACAATGCTCGCGCCGGAGGAGCTGTGAACGACTGCAGGGACACAACATTAGGTACACCTGCAGACTGCAGCACGGATTTCATATTTCATTCATTCACAACTCCTCCAACACGAACACCACTGTTCCCGCACTTATAAGTAAATGTAAGACCATAATAACGTTTTTTTTATTAAATGTGCTTTTTTATGTGCTACAGTTTGTATGTGTAAAGTTAAAGTTAAGTTAAAGTACCAATGATTGTCACACACACACTATGTGTGGTGAAATGTGTCCTCTGCATTTGACCCATCCCTTGATCACCCCCTGGGAGGTGAGGGGAGCAGTGGGCGCCAGGGAATAATTTTTGGTGATTTAACCCCCAATTCCATCCCTTGATGCTGACTGCCAAGCAGGGAAGAATGCTGGTATGAGCTTTTAAACACAACCCGTTAACTGCTGCTAATCAAATGGTGAATAAGATACTCTTTAGGGTTCATATGTTTGTAAATCTGACTGTGATGAAGTCAGTGCCTCACCAGCCATCAACCTCACCGCACGTCACTGGTACACGCATACTTATTTCTATAATTTAGTGTCCTTTGAGAAGTGTAATTGATAGCTGGAATTTGAGGTATATTTGTGTATTCACTGGTCAATAATATTGATAATTTATTCCAGTTTCACACCAACAACAATGCAAAATGCAATGTTAATGTACTTGTGATTTGCATGCTGTTTTTTTTTTTTTTTTTTTAAATACTGCAGTCCCGATCGTCGTCAGTGCATG
This sequence comes from Nerophis lumbriciformis, assembly GCF_033978685.3. Lineage (NCBI taxonomy): Eukaryota > Metazoa > Chordata > Actinopteri > Syngnathiformes > Syngnathidae > Nerophis > Nerophis lumbriciformis. The sequence continues at coordinate 17,676,278 of NC_084548.2, forward strand.
TGTGGTTACATCGTGCAGAGCCAGTTCACACCACACGCTGCTTTTAATTCAACACATTCATACAAGATTCATATCCATCCCCACAGTGCTTTCTAACAGCTTTTTAGCTTTTTTTTTGTATAAACAGCAAATCTTTATCCTTGCATTGAGATGAAAACAGGGAAAAACTGGGAAAAGGCGCTGGGGTGGTAGGGGGGGGAGTCACATCCAAATGGGATGGATTTAGTCCAAAAATTTGAATAAGTATGGAAGGGAATGGCACAGGTTAATAACAGGGATAAATCATATATTTTTCCCGGAGCTGAAGGCTGCGGCTTGTCGATCTGTCGGTGTCGTTAGTCATCCGCTCTTAAAGACCTGACAAAAATACAAATGCATACATAGAAGAGACAAATCTCTGACCTTGCATCCCACAATATCAAATCAACATGGTGACGGATTATACATTCCAAAGCTATTTTGTCCGTTTTCAACACTATTTTCTCATTTCTTTCAAAGCAGGAGTTTTCATAATGAATGAAATGCATTGTGTGTTCCAAAAAAAAAAAAAAATTCTATTTTCTGCAGCTTTGAAGATCAACAGAGCGCCCCAGAAACAAGCGAAAGGGTTAGTTAGTTAGTTAGTTAGTTAGTTAGTTAGTTAAAACCATTCATAGTTGTTTGTACAAACAACTTCACACACTGTGCGACGTGTCCCGGCTGAATGTAACCCACTCGATTTCTCCATTAATATTTCATGAGCGAAGGTTTCACACCGACAGCACATTTCACGGCCCGGCCTTGCAAAGATTGTGTTTCACGTCAGGGCTCGGCTGAAACGCAACCTCTCCGAGGACATGCGAGCTTCTCTCGGGTAAACTGAGGTTGATAATGCTAATACGCGCTGACTTTCGAGGGTCTTTGGGTCAGCCTCTGTTTTGGGAAAGCTATGCGGATCCACTTAAGCAGATGACTATTGACTGATACATGCAGGCATACAGCCAATATTCTTACTATGAGCTTCTTACGCCGACACATGAATAAGCGCATTGTATTTCTATATACTGACAGCACATGTGCTTTAATGCAACCCCCGAAGCTGAATGTCCATGCAGGTCATACAATTTTCGGGATGAATATGCTTCTTAGTTTGTACAAGAAACCAAAGGGTTTGTCACGACAGGGACTGTGGCGTGGTTTGTTCTCCCGAGGTGCAAGTGATTTGGACCAGACATGGCGTGAAGGTGAATACATGATTTATTTTAACACTATGTATCAAAAAGGAACAAACGAAAAGTGCGCACAATGGCGGAGGTACAAAACTAGGCTATTGAAAACAAAACTTGCACATAGGCAGAAACTGTGAACAATTAAACAAAAACACTAACTGTGGCATTAATAAACAAAAAAAAACTTACTTGGCATGGACTATGAAGTGCGCAGAGATACGAGTGTGACAGGGGTATGAATCCGGATGTCGCCAGAACGACAAACTGAAAACAATGAACTTAAATACTATAGACATGATTAGTGAAAGCAGGTGCGTGACTCAAAACGTGAAACAGGTGCGTGATGTGACAGGTGAAAACTAATGGTTGCTATGGTGACAAAACAAAAAGTGCACAAAAAGTCCAAAAACAAAACCGAACATGACTAAAACAAAACATGATCACACAGACATGACAGGGTTGAACACATTTCAGCATTATATCAATCAATACTTTAGCTCAGTTATTTACTTTTTGCTTGGCTTTGTTAAGAAACTATCATATTTTCCGGGCTATTCAAGCTGCACCTACCAAATTTTAGAAGAAATAAATATTTTTGCGTATGTTTGATCAGTGGTTCTCAACCTTTTTTCAGTGCTGTACCCCCTGTGAACATTTTTTTAATTCAAGTACCCCCTAATCAGAGCAAAGCATTTTTGGTTGAAAAAAGGAGATAAATAATTAAAATACAGCACTATGTCATCAGTTTCTGATTTATTAAATTGTATAACAGTGCAAAATATTGCTCATTTGTTGTGGTCTTTCTTGAACAATTTGCAAAAAAAGATATAAAAGTAACTAAAAACTTGTTGAAAACTAAACAAGTGATTCAATTATAAATAAAGATTTCGACACATAGAAGTAATCATCAACTTAAAGTGCCCTCTTTGGGGATTGTAATAGAGACCCATCTGGATTCATGAACTTAATTCTAAACATTTCTTCACAAAAAAAAAAAAAATCTTTAACATCAATATTTATGGAACATGTCCACAAAAAATCTAGCTGTCGACACTGAATATTTCATTGTTGCATTGTTGCATTGTTGCATTGTAATGAATGGAATAGCCTACTTGATTTGATGTTCAGTTTATGAACTTACATTCATATTTTGTTGAAGTATTATTCAATAAATATATTTATAAAGGATTTTTGAATTGTTGCTATTTTTAGAATATTAAAAAAAAATCTCACGTACCCCTTGGCATACCTTCAAGTACCCCCAAGTGGTACGCGTACCCCCATTTGAGAACCACTGTGTTAGATGCACCAAACCATAAGCCACAGATATAAACAGTACAACATATTTTGTAAATGTTTATTTCCATAAATGAATTGTTTAATTTGTCCCTGTCAGATGAAAGTAAACGGCTGATAAAACAAAACAGAAGTCATCATCATGGACCCATTAGCTGCAGAAGCTAGCTCTCTGATCAGCTAAACTAACTCAGTAACTCCGCGGTGACGTTTTGGTGAATTTCTGATACTGAAACAATACAAAAAGAATGCCATCGTAAGTTAATAATGCTAACACAGGCACCTGTTAGCATATTCACGAATGCTAACGACGCTGGATTGATTACGTTAGAATTGCACGTACAAATGTGCACGAAAACTCTCCTACAGACATCACACAGTGGACGGTTTAGTAAGTATGCATTGTTTTAGTTATATTGTAAAACTTACAATTATTGCTTGTAGTGATGAATGAAGGAACCTTTCTAGAAGAAACCCTTTAGACCAGGGACCCCCCGCACTAGGTTAAAACAATTTGGCGGTGGGCCAGGCTGTATGTATGTATATATATATATATATATATATATATATATATATATATATATATATATATATATATATATATATATATATATATGTATTCCTTGCGCACTATTTGACTGAAAGAGTGTGTACTTGGGAAAATGCATTTTTAGACAATATGATTTGCCTAAGCGGCTAGGAGACACAGAGAGTAACAAGCGGTAGAAAAAGGATTAGAAAAGATAGATTTGAAAAAAATAATAATAAAAAAATACATATATACATTTTTTATTTCATTTTTTTTTAACTTGGGACTTTGGACACTGGCGGGCCATATTCGGCCCACGGGCCGTAGTTTGGGGATCCCTGCTATAGACGGATAATAAATCAAATGGAGATGTACTTCGGTTTAAGGTGCGAAACAGGTTGAAGGTTTTCAACATGCAACACCTACAAAAGATGGCGCCTTGGCACAAACAACAACAACACACTTTTTCAGTGTCTTTGTCGGTGTTTTATAAAAAATATTTGTTGAATACAAACATTATGGCCGTTAGCAAAAAAAACCAACATAATTTAGCCGCACCGTCTTATAAGTATAGACAAACAGTGTTACTGTTCAAAGTGTGTTTAATGTTACAGTGGCCAACATTATTAAATGTACCTCAGCCTTGTTTTTGATAAATACTTAGGCCTGCTACGCTACTATATTTCAATG